>NC_083754.1:9397010-9609510 GCF_033458585.1 Syngnathus typhle
ATTGCCATCTCAGATCCACTGGGGTTCCCCTTGTGGTCTGTGATTCCATCAGCTGTCCTTTGAATATGCAGTATGTCTGGATGCCTTTTAGAACACACAGAACAAGTAAGGCGCCGTTTACAATCTTTGCTCAAGTGGCCCTTTACCAAACAGCCAAAACAGACACCTTTTCTCTTCAAAATATCAACACGCTCTTCATGTGTCTTAGAGAGCAACTCTTTACATGAAGTCAATGAATGCGTTTCATTACAAATCGCACAACTGCTTGTAACAGGAGACTTGTTATTAGCAGATTGTTGCTTGGGGACATCATTTTTGGCCGAGGCGGAAGTATTTGCCACAGCAGTTACAAAACTACCTTTGGTTTTAAATGGAAGCTTTGAATCTGACGTAGGTTTAGGTTGCAGGAACTTCTTTGTAGAAAGTGGCTGTTGGATGTCACCAAAGAGAGGATCTTGCATGATCCTGGCGTGTCTTTCAATAAAGGTAACCAGGTCAGAAAAGGTAGCCTTGGTTTGTCTCTGCTCCATGATGTCAAATGCTCTTGACCGCCATCTTTCCCTCAACTTAATAGGAAGCTTTGAGACAAGAAGCCTCAGGTTAGAGGGTAGACTAAGCTCCTCCATATCCTGCAGACTTCGAGACAGGTTGCAGCATGCTCGAAGGAAGAGTGCATAACTGTACAATGCCTTTCCGTCTTCTGCCTTAATGGTGCTCCAGTTCATGGCTTTCTCCATGTATGCATTAGTAAGCTTTATCTTGTCGCCGTAATGGTACTCCAGCAATCGTTTAGCCTCTGCATACCTATCACCTGCACTCATATGCAAACAGCTTCTCACCAGTTCCTTTGATTGGCCAGAAGTGTATTGCTCCAGGTAATACAAGCGGTCTTGATTACTTATAGCCTTATTTTCAATTCCATGCACGAACGCTAGCATAAAAGGCCTAAAGTTCAAAGGTTCCCCATCAAAAACAGGTATATCCCTAGTGGGAAGCAAAGATAACCGCTGTTGCTGCATAAAGAGGTTTGCAATGTCACTTAAACCGCTATTCGTAATTGGCTGTGCAGAGTGTGAGGTTAGACTTGCTGCTGCTGTCGTGGGGGCAGGGGTGGCTACTACCACAGTGGGAGCAGAGGTAGCTGCTACCGTATTGGGAGTGGAAGCAGCAGCCGTAGGAATGGAAGGGGCTGCTACACCGGCTGTTATGGAGGTGGCAGCTATAGTCTGAGGTTGCTTAGAAGGTAATTGATAGGGGAATTGGGTTTGTCTTTGTGCTGTAAGCATTTGAAGAGGAGTCTTGGGGACAGTGTGTATATTTGCATATTCAATTGAAATCTCCGGTTCTATATAAGTTTCCTTTCCATGCGCCTCCAGGTAAGAATTCATGCTACCCGTGGGTTCTGATCGACAAACAGAGCCTCCTTTTATTTCTATTTGTTTTTCGTAATTCTCCAAAACCTTCACTTTTGCATTTGCTGCAGCAATGTCAATTTCTATGGCGCTCTGTTCTATTTCACCTTGGAGTTGCATCCTTTGCAGCTCAAGAGCGTGTTTTTTCTTTAGCCCAGCAGCACGTTCCAGAAGAGCTGCCTTTTCTGCTTCAATCTTTACACGAGCTGATGACAGTGATGATGCCCCTGACTTAGAAGAACTCCCTGACTTTCTGGATGTGTTAGAAGCACTGTCCATAGGGGTGATAACAGGTAATGGCTGAGACAGACTGCCTTTGAATGTCTGTGCATTTTCAAGAAAATATAAGAAAGACTTCTTTTTTGGTTCATACCATTGGGCATGATCTTCTTGCCTTTCGTAACCAGCCAACATGTCTTGCACCAACACATGAGCTTTGTCAAATTCATCCAGTGCATCAATAAGATCTTTAATGCCTTTGTCTATATCAGCAACGCTGGCATTATCCATAAATTGCTTTAACTCATTTTGTTTTCTTGTGCAAAAACTCAGTTTTCCCTTTCGGGTTGCAATGTGCTGCCTCAACAGCTGTTCAGCCATGATTTGCACATTAACATCCTCTGTGTGAGAACGAGCAACTTCAACTTCAGGTGACCCAGACCGAGACATCTTCCAACAATTTCAATTGAAGTGATGATAACACCGGAAATTCCACTTAAATGCAAGGATGTGTTCCAAAATCCAGTATGTCCAAGTGTGTGGCTACACACAATTCAAATAAATCCACATCCCATTGTCAAACAAATCCTATTTCAAGTTGGGTTTCCATGTTTTAAGCACTTCATGAGAGTTTTTTACTTATTTGTGAGTGTCAGTTTCAAAGGTTAGATGTTGTATAGTTCTTGTCACACGCTTATCTTAAAACACTGTGTACAGCTGTTGCTCATACCCTTTTGAAGGTGGAGGTAGAATGTCCAAATGGAGGCAAGCAGGCATGCAGGCCGAGGTAGAGAGGCGATGGCAGGCAGGCAGGCCGAGGGAGAGAGGCAATGGCAGGCAGGCAAAGGTGGTAGGCCAAGCAAGGATAGGGGGGAGAGGGAATGGCAGGCAGGCAAACAGGTGGCACACAGGTACAAATCCAAATCGTTTGTAAATCAACTAAGGTTTCAACATAAAGGGTTCAAAGAAGTAAACTAAAGTTTGGTTCCTAAATTCCAAGAGCTACAAGCCTGGGGCAAACTTGAAGTAGCTTGAAGCGGGCTTTTTAGCGGTAAAAAACTATGTCACTACTGTCTTCCTTCCTTGTCTAACTGAGACTAACTACCAAGTGGGAGCAGCCTATTTATTTCCCTGATCAGGTGACTGATCAGGTGACCAAATGCTTTGTCAAATAACGGTCCATGGCCCAAGGCCAGCGAATCTTAAACAAAAGTAAGAATTTAATCTAAGGTAACTAAATTGGCTCCAACAGGTTTCCTATGAAGAACGAAAACTGGGGTGGAGAATTGAGAGAGCGAAAATGATACATTATCACACGCATGGAACTTTGAAACGGGTAACGTTTTGTTTGCTCACTGTCTCGTAATTTTTTTTGCTGTCAAAGAGCTATTTTCCATCCTCTCCTTGGATGTGCTCAAGGTGGTCCCCTTGGTTGGCGTCTCTTTTAGCTTCACCATCCCGTTTCTTTGCACTGAAATATTGAAAGACTGGTTTCAATTGAAAAATGGAGTACTCCTTGTCATTAAATAACGAGGCTTATCTAAGTCTTCATGACCAACGTTTATCGCAAAATTCAATCACAATCGCAATGTTAAATGGGTAGGTAGTAGCATGCTAGCCACTAAGGCTAACGGTCGCCTTCAGTCAAATGTAGCGACTTACATTACCTCGGCTGCTTTGCTGTTTTGTCAGCCACCTCCCCACAGTTGTTACTATTGCGCTTCGTACGCTTCCCCATGTCGATGCACGTCGGTATTAATTTAAAAGCACATCTGAAATT
This sequence comes from Syngnathus typhle, assembly GCF_033458585.1. Lineage (NCBI taxonomy): Eukaryota > Metazoa > Chordata > Actinopteri > Syngnathiformes > Syngnathidae > Syngnathus > Syngnathus typhle. The sequence continues at coordinate 9,400,422 of NC_083754.1, forward strand.
AACCTAACCACTATTCTCATGTGGAGGCAGTTTCCGTAGCGTTTACCCTTTGAACTATGACGTCAGAGGAGCGAGCGATAGGAATTTTAATATTTTTCTTCTTTTGCGGTTCTCGTCACGTCGAAAAGGTACTTACTTACAAAATGACGGATTTATTTCAAATTATACAAAGGAATATTGAATTATTTAATCCCTTCCAAAGAAATGCCGACAGCCACAGCAAAGTAGTTTGAAATACAGTAATCCCTCGCTACATCGCGGTTCGTTTATCGGGGTTTCACTACATCGCGGATTTTTTTTCCAAATTAAAAAAAAAAAAAGTCAAAATAAAACTTAGAAATTGAGGAATTATGGCACAAAACTTGCCCACACGCCAGCAGAAGGCAAGGAGTGCCCACACAATTGCAGTGCGTAGACTTGTAGCTTTTTATAAAAAAATGTTGTAATAATAAGAGTTCTAAATAGATATATTACAGTGTTGTACCTTGTTATAGAAAAATTGTTAGAATATTAAAAGAGTTCTAAAAACATATTTACAGTATGTACACTTGTACATTGTTATAAAAAAATACAATAAAAGTTGTTCTAAAAACATAATTACAGTATGTGTTAAGAATTTTCCACGTTATTTATTTAATTCAGCCATGCTTTGATATGAGGTAGGGTGATTTATTTTGAAAGCCGTTTTCAGGCAATACCACTTCCTGTTTTACGTTCGTGAACATATGTCGGTTACAGATGTACAGGAGTCATTGACGATGTAAGTGGGTCTCCTAACAAGAGAAATGTGTCTACCCTTTAGGACAGTGCTTCTCAAATAGTGGGGCGCGGCGCGGTGCTATACCTGGGGGGGCGCGTGTGACCCTGGGGAACAGGCTTTTTTTTTGGCAGTACTAGAATAAAGTGTAATTGCGCATTTTCCCAGCAGGGGGCAGTGACGCTCTCATTGTTACTTCTGTGACGTTTGCGACAGTGCAACTTTTTACGACTTACAAGACAAGTTAGGATAGTCACGGTGGGGAGGGGGGGGGGGGGGGCGCGAATAGTTTTCTTCTTGCTAGGGGGGGGCGTAACAGAAAATAATTGAGAAGCACTGCTTTAGGACAAAGTAGTATTGCTCCAAATGTTCGTTTAAATTCCTTTAGAGGTCCGTTTTCGTGTGTAAGCACGATCGCGAATTAGCATATTTCCGCTAACTCGTTAGCCTGCCCACTGTGCCCAGTACTTCTTGTTAACATGTTACACGCACACACGTATAATATTTATGTTTTCAATATTTATACAAAATTTTCTGTATGTTATTTATACTATAAATGTTTGAAACAATTATTTAATGTTCTAATAATAAAATATGCACTTAAATGGTTCCATATACATTTGACACAAAAATGGACAAGTAAAAAAGTACAGATGAGAGGGTGACCGTACGTCGCGGATTTCACTTATCGCGGGTGGTTTTTGGAACCAATTATCGGCGATAAACGAGGGATTACTGTACTGTGATCCAGTCTGATATGCACCGGCTTTTCTTGGTCACAGTACTATTTGACTTTGTGAAACATATGGAACCCATAACATAATACAAAAATTACAGGGACATTCGCGCTAAAAACTTCAGAAGTCGAGGCAGACATGCTCACTACGAATCCACTGTACTACCATGTTGCATGTCACCAAATGCTAACTAAATGTCCCGCTCGGGACAAAACGGTGGCTCTTTGCCTGGTCAGCTTCCAAATGATGGGCGGAGCTACAAGGTGGTTGCAATCTGAAAAGTTTGTTTACAGACATATTTTCAAAAATACAATCAGCAGGTCACCCAAAAATGACTCCCTTGTGTCATTTCACACTTGATGGATGAGAGCAGCAGGCACTTCAGAGACTCAAACGCGAGCACACAATGCAAGGCAAATTTTTTTTTTTGCAGAATTTCCCCCTGGAAATATTAGCACATTAGTAATTCTAATTCACGTGGCTTGGCATAGACTTTATGCTGGTGGATCTTCTGTTGAAGTCGTGCAGTGGCGAACAGAGTCAACATCTGCACTCCCAGCAGGACCAGCACCACGGTCCAGATCAAGCCCCGGTGCTGCTCCAACCACCACAAGATGTTCCCCAGGCACCCTCCCAGGAAGATCAGGCTCTGAGCGCTGAACTCGTCCAGTGCTTGGGTGTCCAGGCCGCACTGAGAGTTCCACACGGTGCCGTTTTCAAGCGGGTCAACACAGCACGTTGCTGGAACGCCACAGGCCAGAACTCCTGGAGCAGAGCAGTTGTAGTATCTGTGAGGTAAGGATTTTGGAAAGAAAAGCTTTGTGACGCAAGCAGTGTTGGTTAGGTTCAACTATGACATGTCATCACGGGTTACTGGGGTCACAGTGTCACTATCTGGCAATTTTTTTTTACAGTTAAGTTCATTTTGGTCAAACTCTATATGTTAGGAGAAATTTCACTTTCGATCACTGGATGGCAGCAGACTCATTTCATTAAAGGGTGCAAACTACAAAAAATATCCAAAGAGAAAGTACTTTCTTTCAGCACAGCCTAGTTTTTGATGAAATGATTGACGTTCGACTGTAATCCTGCTTTGTTACGCCTACTGATAGTGGATATGTAAATATCTGAATTCACTTGACAGGATCTTTAGAGTTTAAATGCGCCACACACAACTCACATGTTAACCTCCCAGTCACGATAAGTATCCACCCCACAGCACTGCAGATTGGACTGGATCTCGTCGACGATGAACCTCAGATCTGGGTCGTCCTGGTAGCGAGCAATGGCAGCCAGCGCGGCCGACCGCAGGACGTTGGTGATCTCTCGTTGCGCACTGTACACCACGATGACGGCCAAAACCTGCGCTGTGATGACGGCCAGCACAAGCCCGGAGAACAGCTTTAGCAGGAAGGAGTTTTCTCGCAAGGCACCCATGCAGCCCGTTAGGCAGAGCAACGCCAGCAGGAAGCCCAGCGTCACCAGCGGCAGCATCGGGTCAGTACCCACACTTCCGATTTTCTCCTGGGCGAAGGACTCTTTGCTGATGAGGCCCCACAGGCCCAAGGCAAGAATAAGCAGGCCCAGGACGGAGAACGTTAGGTTGCTCAGAACCAGGAGGTACTTGAGGAAGTAGTCGATAATAGCAAAGCCGCGGCAAGGCCAGATCTCTTTCAAGTTGGCCTCGTGTTCACCGCTCATGCCCTCTGGGTGGAGCTCACTGGTTCCTTGGGATCCTGCGTTCCCCTTCGACAAGACAGGCGCGGGAGAATATCATATTCGGTGGTGGTAAAAAAAAAAAAAAAAAGCAATGCATAGCTTTGCTTTTGACAAGTCTGTTTAGCTCAATGTTAACAAATGACGGGCTAATGAATAGCATGGTGTGGTGGTGTTGGAACCCCTTAAGCGACAGATTTCTGAACAGACACAGTGGAGTGCCCCGTGTACAGATAATCTGCCTTTTCTTTAGCCTCTGACAAGAATGACGAATAGGGCTGGAGTTTAACATTCCTGCCGAGTCGGTACAGTAGGCTATTGAGCGGTGGAAACAAAGTTCTGAAAAGTTGAGTTCCGAACAACAACCAGATAGTAGCTTGAGCTTTTACCTTTGGTATGAGCGGGCTGGACTCGTCCGACCTCCTCCAGGGCCAAGGGACTTTTCTTAGAGGCAAATATCTCCTGGTGCTGTCCATCGCTGCAAGACAATTTTTCTCATACGTGGGCTGAGTGGTTGGCAGGGGAACGTGTGAGCTCAGGCGCAGTCGCCGTACTGCGTTTGGCCACGGGGAGCTGTCGGACGTGCCCTTTTTTCCATCACGTGAGAGTCACAGTGAGAGGATTAGACCAGGGGTGTCCAAACTTTTTGCCAGGAGGGCCAGATTTAGTAACGTGAAGGGGCCCGGGTGACAATAGTTTGCGTGTTCGCTTCTCTTCGGGTGGGGGGGGGGGTACTAATGGGACGTCAAACGTTGCGTGTTCGCTTCTCTTTCGGGGGGGGGGGGGGGTGCTAATGGGACGTCAAACGCTGCGTGTTCGCTTCTCTTCCCTTGCAGCCATTTCTGGGGTCTCGCGGAAAGGTTTTTCTTCGCTTGATTTCATTTGTGTGGCGGGCTCTATCTAGTGTTGAAACTGTGAAGTGCAACAGAGCTCAAGCTTCTTGTGCGGGCCATATTCAATTATGTTTTCAGAATTTGCTGCGGGCCAATAAAAACTGGACTGCTGGCCCCAGTTGGCCCGCGGGCCGTAGTTCGGACACCCCTGGATTAGACAGTGTGCGCTGCATTACGAGGAAACTACTTTGACCAGGATGTTTTTGTCTCGTACTGTGGTGTATCTACTATGTACAGTAAATTACCCATGAATTTCTATAATAGTGATCTTTAAATAATGTTTTTTAAAAGTGTCAGGTTCATTTTAAAATTAGAATGAAAATGATCATTTACAATGTTAAAAAATGAATACAGATTTGCAATTGTTAGTTTGACTTTTTTTTTTTTTTTTTACCTCTGTGACTCAGTAAAACGCACAATCAGCTGTTTTTTGTAGAGGATAAAGAATACATGCCTGTGAGTATTGTAATGTTTGTTGTCTGTCGCATGTGGTGCACCACCGATTCAAGTCAAGTCAAGTCAAGTTTATTTGTATAGCCCTAAATCACAAGCAGTCTCAAAGGGCTTCACATAGACAGAAATTGACAATTATTCTCAAAGCATCCCCTGATCTTAAGCTCCCAAAAGGGCAAGGAAAAACTTAAAAACCCCTACCGGGTGAAAATGAGAAACCTTGAGAAGGGACCACAGATGGAAGGATCCCCCTTTCAGGATCACAAGGTTGAAATGGATGCAGAGAGGGCACAAATGATACAAGATGAAAATCAATGAAATAAAAAGTGGATGTCCATGTCAGAGCAGAGGGCTGCCGAAGGAGCCCTCAATTGTCCTGGCAGTGTCTTCGAAGAGGTTGAGCTGCAGTTCCCCCATCCTGAATTGGCCCACGAGAATCCAGATAGCCGCTGTCAGCATGGGTGCCACCTAACCACCTCCCCGGCCGGGGAGGCGGGAGGGAGAGAGTGGAGAGGGAGAGAAAACAAACTCCAGCCGAATCGGCCACTACAGGTTAGTTCAGTGCTTCTCAATTATTTTCTGTTACGCCCCCCCCTAGCAAGAAGAAAACTATTCGCGCCCCCCCTCCCCACCGTGACTATCCTAACTTGTCTTGTAAGTCGTAAAATGTTGCACTGTCGCAAACGTGACAGAAGTAACAATAAGAGCGCCACTGCCCCCTGCTGTAGTAAACGCGCAATTACACTTTATTCTAGTACTGCCAAAAAAAAAGCCTGTTCCCCAGGGGTCACAAGGGGGGCGCGCCCCACTATTTGAGAAGCACTGGGTTAGTTAAAGGCCATGTCATAGAAATGTGTCTTTAAACATGTCTTAAATGTTTCTACTGAGGTAGCAGTCCTAATATTCATTGGTAGGGCATTCCAAAGCTCTGGAGCCCGAATAGAAAATGCTCTAGAGCCTGCAGACATTTTCTTGGCCCTCGGTGTCGCTAAAAGGGTAGCGTTTTGCGAACAAAGGTTACCAGACGGAACATAAGGAACAACTAGGTCGACGAGATATGAAGGCGCTAAGCCATGCAGTGATTTATAGGTTAATAGAAGAACCTTGAAGTCACATCTTAAATGGACCGGGAGCCAATGTAAGTTGGCTAGTATTGGGGTAATGTGATCAAATTTTCTTGACCGAGAGAGCAGCCTTGCAGCAGCATTTTGTACTAACTGTAGACTTTTGATGCGGGACTTAGGAAGACCCGAAAATAGTACATTACAGTAGTCCAGGCGCGACGTGACGAACGCATGTATAATAGTTTCCGCATCACCGGTCGAGAGGATCGGACGAATCTTTGCAATATTACGAAGGTGAAAAAACGCAATTCTGGTTATATTCTTACTGTGCTTTTGAAAGGAGAGAGTTTGGTCAAATATTACCCCGAGATTAGTTACAGTATCGCTTTGAGTGATAGTACGGTTATCTATAGTTATAGCGGTTTCCTTGAATAAGTGTTGATAACGAGTTGGACCAATTATCAACATCTCAGTTTTATCTGGGTTAAGACGAAGGAAGTTGAGAGACATCCATTGCTTGATCTCCGCAAGGCACGCCTCAAGATTACAACAATCCCGCGGATCTGTCATCGATAACGGCATATATAATTGGGTGTCATCCGCATAGCATTGAAAACTAATATTTTATTTACGTATTATGTCCCCAAGCGGAGTCATATAAATATTAAAAAGAATTGGTCCGAGAACCGATCCCTGTGGGACACCACACGTAACATTATAGAGCTCCGAGGACGCATTGCCATGGACCACTCGGTGCGTCCTGTTTGATAGATAGGAATGGAACCAGCCTAGTGCTGACCCTGAAATACCAACACAACTTTTAAGACGCCCTAATAAAATATCGAAGTCTACAGTGTCGAAGGCAGCACTAAGATCGAGTAGTAACAGTAGAGATGAAGTGTTTGAATCCATAGCTATGAGGAGATCGTTAGTCACTTTAGCAAGTGCTGTCTCAGTGGAATGATTAGCTCTAAAACCAGACTGAAAAGTGTCATATCGATTATTGGCGACCATGTAATCAATAAGCTGCTGCGCTACTACTTTTTCAAGAAGTTTTGCTATGAATGGGAGGTTTGAAACTGGCCTATAATTACTGAGACAGTCCGGGTCAAGATTTGGTCGCTTAAGTAACGGTTTAATGATAGCGGTTTTAAAGGCTGTTGGCACTATCCCAGAGGAGACAGACAGATTGATTATATTCAAGACGGACGGTCCTAAAATTTGAAATAATTCTTTAAGTAGTTTGGCTGGAAGAGGGTTGAGTAAACATGTTGTTTGTTTAGCCGCACTAACCAATTGTGTAAGCCTTTCAAGAGACACGCTTTTAAAAGTTGAGAGGGTTGTTGCATGATCATCAGCGTTGGTAAACGGCGGGCTCGACCGAGCGATTGGAATGGTATTCTTGATCTCATCCCTAATGGATTCAATCTTTTGAGCAAAAAATTTTATGAACTCGTCAGCTGAGTGGAAGGAACTATCGGGGGTCGGCTGGCGCAGAGTCAGCTTTGCCACTGTATCAAATAGGTGTTTCGGATTGTTTTTATTGAGATTAATAACAATAATAATAAAAATACCGAGTTTTTGCTAAGATAAGCGCATCTTTATATTTCAGGAGGCTATCCTGCCATGCCTGATGGAAAACCTCAAGTTTGGTTAGACGCCATCTGCGCTCATGCTTTCTACATAATTGCTTAAGCGTACGTGTTTCATCTGTGAACCACGGAGTAGGCACTCTACGGCGAGTTTTCAGACGTAACGGCGCCACAGAGTCAATGGCATTTAACAATGTCGCATTGAATTCATTTGTAAGATTATCAATAGAGCCGGCGTATGTGAGAAATATAGCAGTTGCCGGCGACAGTATCTCAGATAGCGCAGTTGCAGTCATGGAGTTGAAATGACGGCTCCTATAATGCTGATTGCTCTCTTGTCTTTGACAAGGAACTAGAATTTCAAACTTTATTAAGTAATGATCAGACAAAACAGTAGTGTATGACAGTACTGCTATATTTGAGGTTGCAAGTCCTCGGGATAATACCAGATCTATGGTATTTCCATTCTTATGCGTTGCTGCCTGTACGGCTTGCGTAAAACCAAACGTATCAGTTAAAGTCTGAAACGCCGAAGTAAGTGGCTCTGACGGTAAATTCATGTGGATGTTGAAATCGCCCATGATAATTATATTATTCGCATTGGTTACTAGATCAGCCACAAATTCAGAAAACTCATCCAGGAAGCCAGAGTAAGCCCCGGGTGGACGGTAAATAACAGCAAGATAAAATGATGGTAAAGCGGTGGATCGGACAGTGAGAATCTCAAATATTTTAATTACGTTGATCGAACGAGGCCTAAAACTAAGCTCGGAATTCGAGATGAGGGCGACACCCCCACCCTTTTTTCGAGGACGCGCCACATGCGAGCTCAAAAAATTTGGAGGCGAGGCCTCATTAAGCGGCATCAGTTCATTAGGTTTTAACCAGGTCTCGCAGAGACCAAAAACGTTTAGATTATGTTCTGTGATGAGATCATTAACGAGAATGGCTTTCGTATGAAGCGATCTAATATTCATAAAACCAAGTTTAAGTGTAATTGGTCGATCCGGGTGCGTATCTATCGAAGGATATTTATACGAGATGCGAGTAAGATTGTGTTCTCTAGGCCTGACATCACCTCTCAAATGTTTGTTAGCGCGGTGGGATGATACAACCGTGGGAATCTGATAGTAAATATTTGTTACACGTGTAGAATTATCTGAAACCGGCACCGTTTCATCAGCAAAACCGGTTGGGGTGGAGTGATTGAATTTGTCTATGACCGATGTCAGTCATTGTTAGTACACCACCATGATGCTATTTCATTTTCCCTTACATGATAACATTAAGCTAGGGAGGCACCCCAGGACAATCTTGTGCAGTTGTTCCCAAAAACAAGAGTTTCTTAGTATTTTGCTTAGAGGTTGAGAGCTCAATTCTCTGCTCAGTTTTAAATGGGCCATGACATGACTTTTTAATTGCTTGTACACAAATGTTGAAATAGTCGTCCGTCCGTCCATCCATCCATCCATCCATCCATCCATCCATCCATCCATCCATCCATCCATCCATCCATCCATCCATCCATCCATCCATCCATCCATCCATCCATCCATCCATCCATCCATCCATCCATCCATCCATCCTCTTCCGCTTATCCGGGGTCGGGTCGCGGGGGCAGCAGCTTCAGGAGGGACTCCCAGACCTCCCTCTCCCCAGCCACTTCATCTAGCTCATCCCGGGGGATTCTCCCCACCGACACACGACGTCCCGAGTTGAGGTCAGCAGCGCGCCATCTCCACTGTAAACAGTGTTGACATTGCACTGCTTCCCCCTCCTGAGACGCCGGATGGTGGACCAGAATTTCCTCGAAGCCGTCCGGAAGTCATTCTTCATGGCCTCGCCAAACTCCTCCCACACCCGGGTTTTTGCCTCAGCAACCGCCGAAGCCGCGTTCCGCTTGGCCATCCGGTACCTGTCAGCTGCCTCCGGAGTACCACAGGCCAAAACGGCACGATAGGACTCCTTCAGCTTGACGGCATCCCTTACCGTCGGTGTCCACCAGCGGGTTCGGGGATTGCCCCCAGGACAGGCAGCAATGACCTTACGGCCACAGCTCCGGTCGGCCGCCTCAACAATGGAGACGCGGAACAAGGTCCAGTCGGACTCAATGTCCCCCGCCTCCCCCGGGACGTGGGAAAAGCTCTGCCGGAGGTGGGAGTTGAAGGTCTTCCTGACAGGGGATTCCGCCAGACTTTTCCTTAGTCGTCCACCCATAAGTGTGAAACTAAATATATTGTGACAACTCCAGGGAATTATTTCAAAATGTGAAAAAAATAAAGGATACAGAATGTTTTCTTTTAAAAACGTCTGTCATGCTATGTCATTTCTAGCCACTAGAGTGGAGCATACGTGCATCTCAAAGGATAAAGGAAAAAGCACTACATATTTCGCAAACTTGCTCACGAGTCATGGAGTCAAACCAGTCATTGGTTTTGAATGAAGGCTTTATTATAGCACTACGTATTGCATTAGACCAGTGCTTCTCAAATAGTGGGGCGCGCCCCCCTTGGGGGGCGCGGTGCTATTCCTGGGGGGGCGCGTGTGACCCTGGGGAACAGGCTTTTTTTTTGGCAGTACTAGAATAAAGTGTAATTGCGCGTTTACTACAGCAGGGGGCAGTGGCGCTCTCATTGTTACTTCTGTCACGTTTGCGACAGTGCAACATTTTACGACTTACAAGACAAGTTAGGATAGTCACGGTGGGGAGGGGGGGCGCGAATAGTTTTCTTCTTGCTAGGGGGGGGCGTGACAGAAAATAATTGAGAAGCACTGCATTAGACACACTACCGTCTTTTTCCATGTATAATGCGCAAAATTTAACTAATTTATTGTCCTAAAATCTGGGGTGCGCATTATACATGGGTACAACAATTTTTGAAAAAAATCTCCCTTGAAATAAAACTTGAAATCACCTTTCTTCTTGTTTGTTGTCAATCGCGCATCGCATTCAGCCATCCTGCGCAACACACTTAGTCAGTAAAATTCATAATTGACGACACATCGTTTGATGCGATGGTGTAACTGTAATCCTTGATAGTGTGTTATTGTCAAATATTGTTTGTTTTTTAATCTCCATCGCAGACCGGATATCATACGGAGGCCGCCATGACAGTATGCGCGGAACGGATGCGCAAGACACGTCAGCTATATAAAGAGCGAGAGTTCAGTTCTCTACCTGTGTTTATTGTCAATCGCGCATTGCATTCAGCCATCCTGTCCAACACACTTAGTCAGTAAAATTCACAATTGACGACACATCGTTTGATGCGATGGTGCAATCCTTGATGGTGTGTTGTTGTCAAATATTGTTTGTTTTTAATCTCCATCGGAGACGGGATATATAAAGAGCGAGAGTTCAGTTCTCTACCCATTAGTTTCAATTCACAGTTTAATTAGCAGTTTCAATCAGCAAATAACAAAATGCGTATTACAGGTAACATTTTATTTCACAACACTTTGCCTTGTTCCTTTCTTCTCTGCTGTTCACTTCAAACACGCTCAATAAGAACACAATGCTCTCGTATCGGACGCTTGCTCGATCACCTGCTCGTTTGCTGTCACAATGTACCCTACACAAATCCGAAACATTTGTTGCGGCTCCGAGTCACGACGAGGGGCAAGTTTTGGTTTCCAAGGGTGTTTTTATTCCTCTTCAACTTCTCTCCCATAACAGAGCCGCCTTTTTCACATGTCCGCACATCACTTTCCTCTCTTTTCATTTTAACCTAACTGATCGCGGTGGTGCCTTTCTGGGCAGTCGGAGAAATCAACGCCAACAAAAAAAATACATCCAGCCTAGTTAAGAAAGATCACCATGACAATTGTGAACACACAGAAAGATAATAAATAACTGGAACGTCACTCAAATATTGGTGATCCCGTTGAGAGTCTCACATATTTCTTCGCTATCGAGTTTGTTAGCGCATGCGCAGTGATACTGACCGGCAGAATAACATCCGGTTGTTCCCAAAGATGATCTTTTTTCTGAAATAATTTTGCGTTTACGGACTTAAGTAGGAGTCAAAATTTGGGTGCGTATTATACATGGGTACAGGCTTTTTTCCAGCATCGACATGCCATTTTTAGGGTGCGTATTATACATGGGGGCGTATTATACATGGAAAATTACGGTATTTTACACACACTATCCTTATCTGATAAACCGATATAGTACAATTACTACTACTATTTTGAGTTTTTTACTCCTATTCAGTTTTGCTACCTCTGAATTGCCCTTTAAACTTTCCCCATACAAATAGTTGTGACTCCACTTCCCGATTTTGTATGTTCCGACGTACGTACACGGGAACAGCACCTCGCCGTAAAGCGACCGCAGAAATTTCACACGAACGGCGACTGCAAGCAGGATACCTCCAGCGCAAAGCTGCGCCAGCCAGCTGCTCCAAACTCGAGAAGTAAATCCCGAATAGTGATACAACGTTCATGGTCAAAGTAAAAGCACAGGATCCAGAAGATAACGAGTATATTTTGTGTTAGGGTGGTGTTCACTCTAACTTATTTTGCAAGGACCACACTGGAGTCAAGTTAGTCATTTTAGGCACCTGCAGGCGGAGAGTTCACTCGTCGCTCGCTGTGCTCACAGCGATGGTCGAATGAAATCTGACTCAGGCCTCGTCAGGCGCTTATTTATTGAGAGAAACAAAGTGGGGTTGCAAGTGGGGGTTTGGGAATACACAGGTTGGGGTGAAGCAGCCGGTCCCTGCTGATCAAAGCATAGCAGGGGACCTTTTACGACGTTCTGTAAACAAAGCAACTTTGATTGCTTCCTCTGCAGCTAGTCAATAAGTTGAAATGATCTTAGCACTTTGGTAAACTAATTTTGTCTAGACAGGACAAACTAGTTAAATTATTACAGGTTATATTCCAACATAATCATACGATGAAGATATTCTGCAAACCCTAACATTTTGAAAGTTATATTAGTGGCAATACTGCGTAACTCTGTGAGCTTCACATTGACGCAGGACGTTCCGCTGCGAAGCTCGAACGCAGAGGACCGTCGTTGGTCCTTTTTTATTAGTGTTGTGATTTTTTAATGAAACAGTGCCGCCAGTCAGGATGCGTTGTTAGGGGGAAAAATATTCTTGCCTGACCCTGTAGGATTTTTTAAAAAATAAATGTGCCTCGATTTGATCGCTGTAAGGACATCAGATTGACGATCAGGTGCGCCGCAGGACGCAAAGAAAAGGGGTTGGGGAGAGAAAAAAGGACAATGGTGACCTTCCAGACATGCCCACGCGAATATGTGTCCACGTCTGCCTCCAAATCTCAGAGAGAAAATCCTGCTGCGCAGCTCCCCTAAAGAAGCTGGACTCAGCTGAATCAGCTTCATTTCTGAATGTAATCATTCGTCCGAAATCATCATTCCAAGCTGTTTTTGTATGCGTGGGAGGATGCTCTTAACCCTCCATGTGACTGTCATGTCGTCAGCGTTCTTCAATCCCAGTTTTGCCTTCAGCTCCCACTTTGACACAGTTAAGTGTCTCTCACACGCGCCATTTGGAGGATGCATGGATCTTTCCAAGCTCATCTGCGGCACGCTGCTCTATCGTTTGGTTCACAGTCAAGCGGTTCGGGGTTCCAATTCCAGCTCAGACTTTACACTTTCCATGTCCTCCGGCTATCTCCCGCATCCCCAAAACACGCGTGTTCAGTTCACTGAGCAAATAGAATGTACAAACGCTTGTTCGTCTGTGATTGGCTGGCGACCAGTCCTGAGTGTACTCCACCTTTCGCCCAAAGTAATTTGATCCGAATGAGCACAAGCCATAAAGAAAATGGCCACAGAGGGATTGCCTTCCTCAAGGTGCTTTAACACGATTTTGACAGATGGATGACTACCAACCTTTGGCTGAAATGTTGCTCCTGGTTGCTTATGTACAGATGGAGCTCCGCTGAGTGAGCTGTCGTGGCCTTCGTCCCTAGCTGTGGTGGCGGTCTCCTTCGCGGGCCTCTTTGCTGTGGTCTTCCTGATGCTGGCCTGCCTGTGCTGCAAGAAAGGCGACATCGGCTTCAAGGAGAGCTCACCTGGGCAGCGTGACGTGGTGGAAGCTCCAAAATGGAACACAAGCGTAAAAAGACCTTAAGATGTGATAAAAGTACATTCAAGTTAAAATACTCACCTGCCCAGGAAAATGGCCAGAGGAACCTGGAGGTTTCTTCAACGAGCGCCACCTTGTGGCAGTATTGCATCTAAACATGGCATTCCAATGAATATTGTGTTTGAGGAATATGAATGAAGCAAAAAAAAAAAACTCCTTCCATTTTGATACCTCTCAGAGCATGGCCATTTTGCCACTCATTATCAACTGAAACAGACATAACAGTATCCTCAGCCTAAGCCATAAATAAAAAAAGGGCAAGAAATGACAACAATCAGAATGCTGGCACTTTGAGACGGCTGATGGGGCTGGGAGCTTTCAGCCATCCCAGAACAAGCAAATTCACTGGGTAACGGTGCACTTGTGTCCTTGCAGAGCCATAAAGAACTCTGCATTCTCAGAGAATGAAGCGGTGGTTTGAAAGGAAAGGCTCACTAACTCACAGCCTGGTGCCCCCCCCAACTTTCCAAAGAGCGGCAGATGGTTCCCAACGGCGGACAGAGTAAAAAACCTAATTGCTCCGCAAAGACACACAAACATCTCAATGGAAGACTACCCTTTTTTTTCATGTATAATGCGCCCCCATGTATAATACGCACCCTAAAAATGGCATGTTGATGCTGAAAAAAAGCCTGTACCCATGTATAATACACACCCAATTTATTTTTTTATTTTTTATTTTTTTAAGTCCCAATGATTGTCACACACGCATCCGGGTGTGATGAAATTTGTCCTCTGCATTTGACCCATCCCCGTGTGATTTTGATCCATCCCCTGGGGGAGAGGGGAGCAGTGAGCAGCAGCGGCGCCGCGCTCGGGAATCATTTGGTGATCTACCGTTTTTTTCCATGTATAATGCGCCCCCATGTATAATACGCACCCTAAAAATGGCATGTTGATGCTGGAAATAAGCCTGTACCCATGTATAATACGCACCCAAATTTTGACTCCTACTTAAGTCCGTAAACGTAAAATTATTTCAGAAAAAATATCATCTTTGGGAACAACCGGATGTTATTCTGCCGGTCAGTATCACTGCGCATGCAGTAGCAAACTCGATAGCGAAGAAATATGTGAGACTCTCAACGGGATCACCAATATTTCAGTGATGTTCCAGTTATTTATCACAATTATTTATTATTATAATAATAATATATATAATATATATAATAATAATTTATTTATTATTCACAATTGTCATGGTGATCTTTCTTTTTCTTTAGGGTATGTATTATACATGGGGCGCATTATACACGGAAAAAAACTGTACTTTTATGCTCAGACCCAAACGTAGCATGTTTCCTCATATGTCGGGACTGGGTTGTTTACCCAACTGCAGAGGGATGTGGCATTTCAGCGAAAGCAGGCTTCACCAGCATAATTACTGCGAGACATCCGTAACATGATAACTGTCTTTGGCTGAGTAGATGAATATCACCTAGTCAAATGAAATTGTTTTGACTTACAAGATAAGATGGACGGCTACCCCGATTCGAGCGGCAGGGTCAACACCAACGAAGCCTTCTGCACGGTGGTGCAAACGCGTCTCTCGGATCACAGGCTACTCTTCTCCGGCGAGGTGGATTGCCGCGACAAAGATCCGGGAGCTCCGGCACCTCCCGCCTGCTACGTGGAGCTCAAGACGTCCGCGGAGATTCGCACCCCCAAACAGCGCCGCAACTTTCACAGGTGGAGTCAAACGCGTGCCTCGGTGCAATCAAGATAGGCAGACACAGTTTTGGGGCTCATCGTGGATGCACCAATCTCTTGGATCTGGTCAGGTTCAAGCTGCTCAAGTGGTGGGCACAGTCCTTCCTCCCTGGAGTCCCTCGCGTCGTGGCTGGCTTCCGGGATGATCGCGGAGTTGTCGTCTCCGTGGAGACCTTTCGCATCTCCGAGATTTCGCGGCTCATCAAGGTGAGTTGGCCGCGTGTAATGCAAAGCGGACAATGGCAGCGATGTGTCTGCATCTTGTGGAGCAGGCCGAGGACAACTGTTGGAGGCCAACCGTTTGCATGAACTTCTGCAGCGACTTCCTGTCGTTTGTCAAGCGTGTGGCGACCCAAGACAATCCTCGGTGAGCTCACAGCATATTTAATGAGGAAAAAAAAAAGTTTGCCTTGTTTGTCTGTAATATTACATACATTATCTTGTTACAAATCATGAGGAGCTGAAATGAGTGGTGTGTTTTATAGAGTGGTCTATCTGTTGGGCTGGAACCCCGGCTGTGATGTGACATACTCGGTCCACAGGGACTCCTCTTATTCTTTCCTGCCGGACTGGTACGTCAAGGAAATGAGCTAAAGATTCTCGCGTGAGAGGTGCCCTTGCTCAACAAAGACTCCAGATCCTTTTTTTTTTTAAAGGCCGATTAAATAAGAACACGCAACAACAAACGTTCACACAAAGATCTGTCGAAACCGCAGCATCGGCGCTCTTACAGAAGCGCTGGCAGCTTGTAGCGTTTTGATGCAGCGTGCCGCAATCAGGTGAAGGTGTGTGTTGTGGCCTAGCAACACGGCGTGTGGGAGAAACGTGAGAAATGCTAAAATGTCACGCTCATGTGGAAATTTCAAAAGTGGCTATCATCTGCTGCTATTTTTCAAAGAAATTAAAAAAATCCATTCTTTACATGTATGGAAGTGCTTTGTTCAAAGCGGACTTAATTTCTTTCGTTTGGTGCGATTCCTATTCTAAGTGTACATTTTGCAAGTGATGTTTATTTTGTAAACACATCCACGCTTGTGACGATCTGTGCTCCCATTGGACAGCAATGACCAGGGCGGCGCACTGAACCGGAAATGGAGGAAAACATGCGAGTCCTACGTGCTGTATTCTTGCTCTGCATATTTGAGCTGTTGGTTCAGATCTACTCCTTTTGTATTTACACCTGGAAGCGAACCGCACCAGAGTTCGTTTTGGAAGCGAACCGAGACCCACTTTTGTCTCGGTCTGGTTCTTTAATGCGCACCAGGATTCATTTTCGTGTATTCACACCTGCATAAAAGGTCCGAACCAGCCTTAGAATCAAACTCTGGTCCTTTTAAATTGGATCAAACAGTCGGGTCTGAATATACCCTAAGTGTCATAAGAGCTCCCCGTCAAGTAGTGAACATCTTCTCGGACAATAGAGAGAAGTAATTTCATTCTCGTGATTTTTTTTTTTGGAGGACTGAAAACAAAACAGTTTTGTATTTACACCTGGAAGCGAACCGCACCAGAGTTCGTTTTGGAAGCGAACCGAGACCCACTTTTGTCTCGGTCTGGTTCTTTAATGCGCACCAGGATTCATTTTCGTGTATTCACACCTGCATAAAAGGTCCGAACCAGCCTTAGAATCAAACTCTGGTCCTTTTAAATTGGATCAAACAGTCGGGTCTGAATATACCCTAAGTGTCATAAGAGCTCCCCGTCAAGTAGTGAACATCTTCTCGGACAATAGAGAGAAGTAATTTCATTCTCGTGATTTTTTTTTTTGGAGGACTGAAAACAAAACAGCAGGCATCATCAAAATTGTCTCATGTCGGGACAAAAACTGTGTGCAAGCTAGATTTACTTCACTGAAGGGAAAAATTGGCAGGGACCAGGCCTTTCACCCAACAGGCCTGCATTTAGGGGTGGGGGGCATATGTTTGTCCTTTGTGTCAGGTCTAAGTACTATCAGACATTAAGTCACATACTGAATCAAAGAGAAGAAGACAATCTCAATCTCCATCAGTTCTGAGCTCTTAGTCTGCTGTCTCCTCTTTTTAATGTTTTAGGTTACCCTGGTTACAAAAGCATTGCTACACTAAAGGGAGGGGAGTTTGTGGCTGTAGCAACGCTGCCTAGCTAACAAAGTGGGCCAACAGAACCTTGGCCTTTCCGTGACCCCGGCAGTGCAGAGTCTCTCCTCAGTCGGTTGGCAGCCTCGTCCTTGACTGATGAGATATCTCAAAGTGTGTTGAGTGCCGTTTTCCTGTGGAACAATGCAACTAGACTTTCTTGCTAAGTTTCACACAATAATAATGAGTAAATAATTTGATACTTTTTGTGCAAACATTTAACACATATTAAGTAAAAGTGAGATAACTTGTATGGAGTTACTTAAACATTGAGTAAATATGGGATAACTTATATGCATCTACTTCAACATGTATGTCTTTTCTATAACACTTTAACAAAGGCGTTCTACTCATAACTAGTGAAGGGCCTCTCGCAGGCATATACAGGAAGATAAGAAAGGAAGGGAGGTATATATGATTGGAAGTTAAAGGAACTCTCTGGAGCTAGACAGAAAGCTTTGTTAAAGCAAAGATATGACGCCCTCGGTCAGGCTGAGCACTTTGTGAAGTCATGTTGTTGGCAGATGTTTTCCTCGCTTCTGCAAAAGTGAAACAGAAACTCAGAGTACCACTTCAGAAGAAACGAAACCAACCGAAGGAATAAAACAAGTCTCAGCAGTGCTGTGGGATCGTCACACGTTCACACCCCATCTCGGATAAGGTGAGACCGACTCTTCCCATTTCTATGTGCTCAAATTGCTGATAGAGTAGAAAATCAAGCAAATCTACTTATTAATGTCTTACTTTAGCTTTCATTTGATTTTGGGCAAATGTTCAAGGTGAAAAGCTCTGAGAATATAGCCTCGATGATTAAGTGGCTGTCAGCTACACCGGTACTGATCTAAGTCCAAAATGCTCACTATATTTTTATTGGGGCAACAGCTACCAGTACGATGCTGAGAGTTGTTCCTGACTCAGTGAAGTAAAATGTGCATGTACGAAAATTGGGATGGTGGGCATTTGAACGCATGAAGACGCATTTATGGATTCCCATTGT
This sequence comes from Syngnathus typhle, assembly GCF_033458585.1. Lineage (NCBI taxonomy): Eukaryota > Metazoa > Chordata > Actinopteri > Syngnathiformes > Syngnathidae > Syngnathus > Syngnathus typhle. The sequence goes on from NC_083754.1 coordinate 9,418,580, forward strand.
TTAAAATAGGGAATCACACATCAGCAAACTTGCGCTGGAATTCAAATGTATGATACATCTGCCCTGCACCGCTTCTAACTGATTTTTGCTCAACCGCCTCGCTTCTCATTTGGAACACTCTCACTCACCTTCAGACAAGGATGTCGTGTGAGACGCTGAGCACCAGAAAGGAGGAGTACGGAGGCCATGAGCCTCCGTTCGAAGAGCGAGTGGAGGAGGGCTCCTTCTCCCTGGACACGCAGAGAAGTTTCCACCACGACAAGAGTCAGATGCGATACTTTGTGAAACCTGAGCAGAGCCCAAATTTTGACCTGAGGGATGGCTACAATGACCGCTACATAAGGAGAGATGAAAATGTGAAGAAGAACCTGGAACACATCCTGCACTGGATCTTGGCCAATAAGTCCAACCTCATGCAGAAGGCAGCCACGTCATTGTAAGTTACTACCCGGCGGCCGTTAATCCGAGCGAGGTCATGGAAGCAATTAATCAAGTATCTCCAGGCTCCACGTGACCTTACTTCTGGGTCTCAATATCACTTGGTGCTTTTTTTTTTTTTCTTTTCCCCAGTGCTTTGGATGACTTTGACTTTGTGACATCCCGAGGCCGTCTGACCAATGTTTTATGCACACCGTATGAGGCTCTGACTGAGTGGTCGCTGGCCGTCACAAAGTTCAAAGGAGTAATTTACATCAACCAAGTGGAAACCGACAGCGCTCGCCAGGACCGGCAGAACCGCACCGAGAGCCACGATGAGAATATATACTGGGGGTACAAGTTTGAGCAGTACATATGCGCAGGTAGGACTTTCTTAGTTGGCGGCCTGGGATTCTGTTATTTGCAGTTAAAGTGTAATCCCAAAAGAATTTCATATCCTTTCAAATTCCTCCTACTTCACCTTAACAGGTTTAAAGATGCATTGTAAACTTCCCTATCGCCACTAACAACCCAGGCTAAACTTTTGTAGCTCTTCCCCAAAACACAAAGCTTATCAACTTCAACAGTGTTTCTTGACACCAACTGGACAACATTAGTGTGGTGTCTTTGACATTTTATGGCACAGAAAAAAAAAGCAACTAGGTATAACGCCGCAAGTGATTGTTTTCAAGTTGTTAGTATACATATCATGAATTGCTTGGGACAAAAATGTTTTGTCCCCCCGAAGACAACATTGACGGCTTACCTGATTCGAGCGGCGTTGTCAACTCCAACGAGGCCTTCTACAGCGTGGTCCGAACTCGTCTCTCGGACCACAGGCTGCTGTTCTCCGGCGAGGTGGACTGCCGGGACAAAGACCCCAACGCTCTGGCTCCTCCCGCTTGCTACCTGGAGCTCAAGACATCAGGACAGATGCACACAGATAAACAGCGAAGCAAATTCCACAGGTTTGTCAAGCCTCCAAAATAGCACACGTAAATTACGTTTCCCCACATTTCATGAGATTTAAGATTCAAGATTCAAGATTTTTTATACGCCATGTTTGAGCGTGCCAAACATGGAACTTGACTTTGGTACATCACAGCCTCTGTTCAACATTTAGGTCCCCAACCTTTTTTACGCCACGGACCGGTTACATGTCAGAAATATTTTCGCGGACCGGCATTTATATAAATAAATAATACATTTAAATGAATAAATAAATAAATAGTACACTTATAATAAATATATAAATACGATGAAATAAAATGATACGACTGACATAAAAACAAGTACAAATGACAAAAATAAAACTCACCATTACGTTGAATTAGTGGGAGCACTGAGTTTGTTGCTCAGAAACGAGCCGGTCCCATCTCGACGTAATCGGAGACAATGACACCCGAAGGGATTAAGGTTTGTCTTTTATTGCAAGATGCTTGGTCTCCATGTGTTGAAGCTAGGGGTGTAACGATTCATCGATACACATCGATTAATCGATATAATGCTCTACGATTTATTGGCATCGATGCTAAACGTAAACATAGATTTATATCGCCGTGTTTGACCTCGGACATTAGACGCGACTTTATTTTGAAATCCAGTTCATTGTTGCTTGCTTCCTCTTTCCGGGAGCAGTGCGCCCGGCGTTGTTGTGTTGTGAGCAGAGCAGGCACGGGAAAGGGGAGTCGACAACTAGTACGCGGCTCCTGGGCTGGTGCTATGGCTAGTGTCCAAAAAGACGAAGAAATTTGCTCCCCTTTAGGCTTCAAGTCATTCGTTTGGAAGCACTTTGGATTCCAAAGAAAAGATGGCTCAACGGACAGGACACGTGCAGTTTGTAAATCCTGCCATGCGGTGATCAAATATTCAGGGACCACAAATCTCGATGCACATTTAAAGAAAAAACACGACATCAAAGTTCAGTGTTAAAATAAGCACTTTGTATACTGCAATACTCTTGTAATTTCCTAAATAAAGAGTTTGCAGTACTTTGTTGATTTTGCGTATGAATTGTTATAAATCAGGATATTGTTCTATATTTTTTAGTAAAAAAAAAAAATATATCGATCGTAGAGCACTATATCGCGATGTATCGTGAATGAATCACAGCAGGCTTTAAGATATTGGCAAATATCGTATCGTGCTTATTTGTATCGATATGATATCGTATCGTGACAAAACCCGCGATTTACACCCCTAGTTGAAGCAGTTTTGAATGCTTCATTGCCTGGTTAGTTAGCCTGTCGCCACATATTAGCTTTGCGGGCTCGACTGGGGAAACATGTCACGTGACCGGGACGAGTGTCTTGACCTGAATTAATTGATCGTCAATAAAAAAAAAAAAAAAATTCTGTGCGGCTTGGCGGCAAGTGACCCAGGGACCGGTACTGATCCGCGGCCCGGTGGTTGGGGACCACTAATTTAGGTGACTAACAACACTCAGGAGTCAGGACATACCGTTTTTTTCCGTGTATAGTGCGCAAAATTTAACGAATTTATTGTCCTAAAATCTGGGGTGCGCATTATACATGGGTACAAAAAAAAAATTTTTTTTTTTTTTAGAAAACAAAACCAACAACATGACTGACCGACAAAGTCGTGGAACAAAAAGACAGGGTGACATTACCAAAGACGGACTTATCACACCGCCGAAATTCCAAACCTGGTTAAGGTATAGGCTGCCCGCGGCCACACGTGGCGAGAGAACCGTACCCACAACGAACGCACTTGTCTTATCAGGGCCAGCTCAAGGACTTGGCTTGGAGGCCGTCGGTGTGCCTAAACTTCTGCAGCGAGTTTCTGTCGTTTGTCAAGCGCGTGGTGACCCGAGACGACCCTCGGTGAGTTGGAAGTACTTTGACTTATGTGAATGCTGACGACCGTTTACAGATGTCATATTTCCTACATCTGCGCTAATTCTACGGCATTTGTGTTCCAGTACTCAGTTTCATTTTGTAAGCTTTTTTTCCTCTCTGGTCTTCCAGTGTGGTCTACCTGTTCTCCCGAAAAGCGCGCAGTGACGTGACCTTCACTATCCACAGCGACTCCATTCATTCTTTCCTGCCTGAATGGTACGTGACGGAAATGAGCTAAAGAGGCACCACAGTAATCCCTCTACTTCACGGATTGCACCTATCACCGGTTGTTTTCGGAAAGTAACCCCAGCGAAAAATGAGGGATTACTGCATATCTTTTTACACCGCTTGCGAAACAGTCGAAGCTCCGCAAAGTATGCAGGCACTCCTTTGTGTTTTACAAGCAGGTTGGGCGAGTTGATTCATTCCAGGAAGTAACTGGCGTAAGCGTCAAACCTTTATTAAGAAATAAACTTTCAGTCTCTGAATCAAATTGTAATGTTTTTACTAACCCACTTTTACCACTAAAACAGTACAAACCACTTTTTTAAAAGATAATTTCTTGACTTGTAAAAATAATGACTGGAAATATAAATCCAAGTGTTTTTTTTTCCGTCATGTAAACAAGTGATAGGAGCCCGTGTCATGTCACTGACTGACAGTCATGAGGACTTTCCATTCAAAAGTCAAACACCCCAAAAAGCACTTTTCATCATTTGCCGTGAGTCATTTCATCTCATTAGTCGGTTTAACCAAAGTGCACGTTACGAAGTCCACCGAATGGAACATTTGATCTGACTGATCTCCTTCACCTCTCCAATCGGGATTGGGAGCGCGAGCGATGAGCCGCTCAGTGCGTGAGCTTCCTGTGCAGGCCCATCATTTTGAAGGTGGCGGCAGTGATCTTCTCGTACACCACAAACATGAGGGCAGCAGTCAGCACCGTCTGAAGCAGCTTGGCCTCCAGGCCTTTGTAGAGCCCCAGAAGGCCATGCTTCCTGTCACAGACGCAACAAGGGTTTAGCAACGGACCGATGGCCGACCCAGCCGACCGACTAGAACACTAAACTCTGACTACAAACGCTTGGCGGTCGACGGTGCGGCTTGAGAACGCGCAGCGCTTACCGAATTCGTTCCATCAACAAGGAGAAGATGTTTGCCAGACTTCCCATCAGGCCGCCCTTGCCATCGCCTTTGTACTGGCCAAACTGAAAAGACCACACACGCTCAGTTCAGCCGGAAAGACGGACGTGTTAGAACCAATTTATTAGAAAGTGATTAAGATTTTTTTGGGTGGTTGAATAGGTCAGAGGAATGTTTAGTAACGCTTTAGACTAAGTTGTATGATCAAGTGCATTTTGCTTCATCATTTGAACCTCCTTATGTGTTGTATCAACATGTAAATTCGAGCGAATTATCTTGAAACGTAGAAACAAACTCTCAAACCTTGGTCGGAAAGCAACCACGAAAGAAATTTTGCCACTACAGGACATCTTCATGTTTGACGAAGAGATGCCACAAAATGCAAAGAAATAAAATCTAGCGTGGTTCCAGAGGGATGACGTCACATTTCCTGTGGGGAAATGATTGACAAATGTGCCGGAACGCAATTTAGGGAACATTTTGTCAATGTAGAGGGGCAGTTAATGTTTCCTGGATCAAACACGTGCCATAGCCAGCGTCAGGCAAATTCCTCCTCGGATTGCAAACTAGAGGCGAGTGAATACAACCGAGTCGTGCGGTCCCTTTTGCCTCAGACTCAATTCATCAATACATTCATTAAGCTCACGACCGATCAATCCACAACATCCTACACGACTGATGCCCATTCCTTAGTAAAGCCTCGTGCTCAGCTCACATTTTTCGTGATTAGCATTTATATGCAACAAAGAAATCAATTTTCTACACGATGCAGCAGTTACCCTGAGTATAGCTTGGACGGTCTGCAGTGGATACGTGACGGTGGTTGCGATGGCTTTGGCAACAGCTCCCATGAGGAAAATCTCACCAGATGAGATCTGTGGAAGAGCCAATTAGCCTTTTCCTGTTTTGTAGCACAGCCATGCACGAAAGTCTTTTGAGCAGATCGTTTGAAGATGTGACAAGAAGCTCAGCTCTCTAGTGGTCTTTCCGCTTTGTTTATGTCTGAGGCTCTTGCGCATTTTCCCACAAAGTCTATCACATTGGATGGTGTAGCGTGTCCGCTCACCTTCCTGCCCCCTTTGCCTGCCCTCCTCTTCATGGACTCGTAGAACATGAACTGCACAGCCGGGTTTAGGACAAGGATAAGAGAGGGCAGCATGCCGTTCCACAGCGTGGGCACCCCCTCGCTCCCTATGATCTGGGAGAAGGCATCTAGAGAATGAAAGCCACAAAGAGGTAAGCAACACCTCCGCCCCACACAAGATGGGGGCAGCTACGCACGCACCAAACATGCCCTTGTAGTGCGTCTGATGAAGGTCCTCGTTTCTGAATTTGGCCCCCTGTAGCTTCAAACGAGTGTTGACCACCCACATAGGCGTAGTTAGGATCACATTCACCGCCCCTTCATGAACAACACAAGCAACCGGGTTGCACGATTAGGGGGGCGACAAGTGGATCAAATCCACTCGAGAACATTTCCCAGCGAGGGTCACGGAGCGACATGAGATTCACCTGATACGATGCCCACGAGCAGGTCTTTGCCCAGTCTGGACTGCTGCGGCCCTGTGGCCGTCAGCCTCTTCAGTGTGTTGAAGGTATAGAAGTAGACAAAGTTGGAGCAGCAGAGGCTGGAGATAACCGGGAACCAACCTCTGTACAAAGCCAGCCTGCACGGACGCGTCATGACGGAGAGCGTCGAGTCACTTGCGCGCATCACTCGAGCGGCTCCAATCCATCGGCATACTCACACGCCTTCTTCCTGCGCTATCTCGGCCAGGATGACTGGCGTGGATTTGGAATTTCTGCTCTCATCAACTAAAAAACAACAACAACAAAAATGACACAAAGCTCCCGGGTTGTTTTAAAGACACAACTTGTAATTTAATTAATTCTAAACTTTGTAAATTTCAGTTAGGAGTGGCACTCAATGACTTGAAGCCACTTTGATGTTGGAGCTGCTGCTTCTTATAAAGCGAGTTGACCTCACTGTCGTCAAACAGCAATCTTATCTCGAATTTTTGCTGGCGAGTCAAAAAAGAAAAACATCCAAACAACAGCTTGTATCTCAAAAATCAGGCCACTTGTGCTTTTTTCAGGGAGGAACTCACCCTGAAGCCGACTTTTAGCTGTGTCCAAAGGGAAAAAAGTAGTCATTGCTGTCACGCTGCCCTGAAAAGACAAATAAAATTACTAACCGAGATTCATAATGAGCCGAAACCAGTGATATTACGCGTAATATCACCGTTGTGCGTATTACGCACAACGCACACAAGACACACCACGCCGTGTCTTGTTATGGCACTTCTCTTTCTTCTACTCACCATTGCCCCTGCCACAGCGTGGACCAGAGTCTCGTAAGAGAGCAGACCGACCGGTGAGCTTCCATTGGCGGACATGTTGACAGCCTTTTCTCGGTCACAGCACACGGTTGGTCCTGCAAGAACTTCGAGTCTTAATTGTCCGGCTCGCTTATAGTAAATAGGTGTCAGTTGTCAATCATTCATGCGGAGATGTCAAACTATCCGACAAAAAGATCGTTGATAACTGACAACTTCACTCCCCATTCATTTTTGCTTCCGCATTCCTTCTTCGTGGCGCGCACAAGACAGAATTCCTCACGAGCGCCATCTAAGGGGCCGGGACATATATCCGTATCCGACGTTACAGTACATTTCTAAGAAGTATAATGGGGAAAAAAAGAATGGACACATTTTAATTGACCAATTTTAGGTGTGGTGGCTATCATTAACCACGGATTGACATATAAGAGTATTGTAGGACGGAATCAGTAAAGAAGGCCAGACTCATTATCACATAGTGGGAGGTTTGCGATTGTGCAGGAGGAGATGGATGAGGTGCAGCAATGGACCTGGACTTTGCCATTGTTTTATGGCTCTGAGCTGTTGACGTCGACGCCCTGCACGAGTTCACTTGGTCTGAAGACTTTGCGCTCTTGACGGAGGTGAAGAATTTGTTTGTGCTCTCCCTTTCGAATCCTGGAAAAATACCGCCATGTCTAGATACCACAAGGCGGCCATTGACGGTTACCTGGACCTTCTGAAGGAGGCCACCAGAAAGGACCTGAACTCTCCGGACGAAGACGGCATGACGCCCACCCTGCTGGCTGCTTTTCACGGGCATGTGGATGCGCTTCAGCTCATATGCAGCAGAGGGTGAGAATCATTTACTATTGAATGTGCGCTTTATAGAAAAAAGGAACAGTGGATGGGTTTGGATGATAATATAGCCTATAAACCAAGTGGACTTCTAAGCTGATCTCATTTCATCCTTTCCTGATGCAACTTGGTGAGATGACCTTAATATAATATCTCAGCTTATCTTTCACAAAATACAATTCTAGTCTTTTAATTTATATAAATAGTGATAGACACGTGTCTATTACTTGTTTTGAATAACAAAGTACGTTGTTATTAAAAAAAAAGTTCCCTCTCTTTTTATCTAAAATTTTGTTCCACTTTTGTAGTGACTTCCTGTCAGGCCGAGCCAAATGTTTTAGCAAGGAAAAAAAATGTCTCGCAAAACAAAAGCAAGCTTTATCCACCGTGCCATCTCCAGCCCTCATTAGACACCACAAAAGAGCCTGCTCACTAACTCGCACGTCATTCTCGCTGACAATCTTCTCAGAGGATGCTGGCGAGGCTCGTTTCTGTAACGTGGCCGTGAACAATTGACGCAATGTTCAGGACGCCCACGACAGTTGCTGCTGTAATGATTTTTATTGCTGGAACACCGAGGCCCGCCTGTAGAGGACTTTACATCTTAATGGCTTACCAATTACTCTTGTCTGCGTTCAATCATGGGCTGATTATGTTTGTCTTATCGATGCAAAAAGCGCATTTTCTAACATTTGCAGTCTGTTGAAGGAAAAAAATGACAGTTTTTTTTTCTGAAAGTTTCACAATAAACAAGTTATTGAAACGACAAGTTTCCTCATCAAAGCAGATCGCCCATTTACTGACTTAGTTTAGTTTAGTTTATTGTTTAGCACATATTATTATATCAGTAACTGTGCAAGGAGGGAGACGAAGCCTAGGGCTTGTAAAGAGCTCCACTCCTTCACACTTCTAGCTCTATAGTTTGGATAAGATGATGTCATCCTATTTGTGTGTGACAGGGGAGACCCCAACAGAAGTGACATCTGGGGAAACACGCCGCTGCACCACGCCGCTGCCAACGGCCACATGCACATCCTCAGCTTCCTCGTCAGTTTTGACGCTAACCTGTTTGCGCTGGACAACGAGCAGCATACGGCAATGGACGTGGCCGCTTCGCGGGATCGCATGGAGTGCGTGCGCTTCCTGGACGCCGCCGCCTCCCAGCAGACCAACCAGAATGCAAAGAGAGTCGCCAGGCTAAAGAAAGAGGCTGCCAGGGAAGCGGAGAAACGGGTGAAAATTTGCGAGAAGGTGAAGAGGCGACACCAAAGCAAGATGGATAAGATGTACCGCGGGGTGGACGGCGCCGGCCCCGCTTCAGAGGGCGGCGACACGTTGGCCTCGTCGAGCGTGGGCGCCGCAACCGGCGTCGATGAGCACTTCTCCAAGTTCATCGCCTCCGACAAATCCGGCTCGCTGTCAGCCAGGTTGAAAGGCACACTGCAAAAGAAGCTCGGGAAGAAAGACATGGGCACTCTGCAGAGAGACGCCAACGTCATTTTCCTCAAGCAAGAAGATGCAGCGTCGGAGAATGCTGAGTTTTTGGACATCTTCGACGAGCGGGACGAAAGGATGCTTCAAGATGAAGGAGAGCTTGGCTATGGAGATGATGATGATGAATCGGCGGGCCAAGTCAAACAGTCCATCTTCAACAGGCCTGGCCTGGGTGGTCTTATTTTCATGAAGAGGATGAGCCTTGACACGGACGACGTCGCCGGTGGGAACAATGAAAACCTGGGCTACCTCGTTGAGAACGACAAGATTGAGGGAGAGGAAGACCTCTCTGGCTTCGAGGGCAACGCCGACACGGAGGTCCCGTGGGAGCAGGACGACCTCGGCCTAGACGAGGAGGAGGAGGAAACATCTCCGCTTCATGCATTCTTGTCATCCATCTCCTTGCCCGAGTTTGCCCTGGCCTTCACCAGAGAGCACCTGGACCTGGAGGCGCTCATGCTCTGCTCCGACCAAGACCTGAAAGGCATTCGCATCCAGTTGGGACCCCGAAAGAAGATCTTGGAAGCTGTTGCGCGTCGCAAGAATGCACTGGCGAGACCGGGTGCTTTGGGAGACAGCTGCTTGTGAGGACCTCAATCAAAGATGACACTTGGAATCTTTAGTTTGATCTATACACCTGTAAAACATTCATACTGAATAATGAATAAAACGTTCATTTGACTTTCCGTGGCTGTATAACATTCACTATACCAGTCAAGTATAGTTAAGGAAAGATAATGAAATGCTCTTCCATTAGATGTCAGAAGGTACAATAAACATGTTTCCAAACTCTTGCCATTCATTTCACAGAACAAGTCACAAGTATATCAGCGTTCAGTTGGATTTGAGATTTCACGCTAGATAGATTACCGAGCAAGTTCATACTTTCTGACTGTCACTTTTTTTTGTTTCGTAGTGTCCCGGTATTTGTGTCTGATACAAGAACGCCAGCATTCTGTTACACTACATTACCCCTTTGCCTATGGGTGGCAGTAATGAGCCCGAAAAGTGATTTGCCAACCGTCTATTAAAAGAGAAAGCGTTTGCGTTCCGTTTCACCTGCCCGGATCGAACGTGTTTGTTAACGCTGTCGTTTAACGATTATGCTTACTGGTGAGTGCACTCGAATTTTTTTAAGCTTGCAATATCGCCAATATTTAAAATGAGGGGGGAAGTCAAAGAGTTAGTCAAACCCCTGCTAAACTGGCAACGTAACACTGCTACTTAAGCCTCATTAGTCAGCGAGCTAACAAGCTAATCTCGGGATGTCACTGACTTGTGAGATGTTTTCTCAAACCTAGTTGAGATGACTTTAAACCAAGTCCTTCTGAGCGCATCTGATCCAGTGTTGAGCATTTCAAAGTGTCGATTATTTTCTTCTTCACCCTCCCTTTCTCGGGCGGACTCGTAGGGTTCCTCGGCAGCGTTAGAAATGTCTGAGATTGTGGCAGACAACTCTCTAATTGGCAACATCCAGGAAGATGTTGCTCCGGGATCCCCGTGCGGCGAAGGCTACCTGTTTGTGGAAGCCCGGCACCCCAACACGGTCCTGCAGGGTCTCAACGCCCTGCGGCTCAAAAACTCTTTCTGCGATGTCACGCTGTGCTGCGGGGGACAGGAGTTCCCCTGTCACCGCATCGTGCTGGCCTCCTTCAGCTCTTACTTTGAGGTACGCATGAGTCAATACCACCTTGAAGTGCCTTTCAGACCACCCCATTTCAACCGCCCCAGATGACCTAATTGTGGAATGTGTGCTTGGCTTCATCCCCCTTTGCTGACCACTCACCAGACAATGTTTAGCACTGCCCTGAAGGAGTCCAAACAGGAGCGGGTGGCAATCAATGGAGTAGAGCCGCAGATGGTTGGCATGCTGGTGAGCTATGCCTATACGTCTGAGGTCTACATTTCCAAAGCAAATGTCCAGGTAGGTTTTGCCAAATTCTGTTCTTTGACTTTTTGCACAGAACGTATACTCTCAAAGCTTTCCCACCCTTGTGCACTGTTATGCCAGACCTCAATACAATTCACAAGCGCACGGTTATATAAATTGCATGACGTCAGCAGCCTCTCATTCAAAAGATTAAGTCTGCAGCTAATATCAACCACACAGCTTCCCATGGCTGTTGGCAAATTCAGTCATAGCTCCGCCAACTGTCTACGTGCCACTCCTTCCCTCCCTCCCTCCGATGTGGTGGAAACCTGACCGACTCTGCTCTGTCTAGGCGCTGTTGGCAGCAGCCAACATGCTGGACGTGATGGCCGTGAGAGAGGCCTGCTGCAGCTTCATGGAGCATCAGATGGACGAGATAAACTGCGTGGGGATCCACTGCTTTGCCGAGGCCCACTCCTGTAAACTGCTGGAGAAACGAAGCATGGACTACATTCTCAGTCACTTTAGCGGCGTTTGCCAACAGGTGTGTTACGTTGCGGAATGAAAGCCTGCCATAAACTAAGGAGCCCAAGCCGCCAATCCACTCAGGGAATTCCTTTGTACTATTTGTGTTGTACTTTCACAAATCTCGGGCGGTTTGATTCATGTTTGAATTCTTTCTCGCTTTCTCGTAGGAGGAGTTCTTGACCTTGTGTGTGGACAAACTAACTGAAATCCTCGGCAGCGACCACCTCAACGTGTCCAGAGAGGAATTGGTGTTCGAGGCCACCATGCTGTGGCTAAATAAATGTCAGACTCGCAAGCAGAGCTTTGACAAGGTGGGATTTGAAGTGAACGCTTCGTAGCTGCCACGTGCTGCGGTGGAATTCGAAGCGCTCGACTCTTAGCTCTTTCCCTGCAGGTGTTGGAGCACGTCCGCCTGCCCCTCATAAGTCCCTACTATCTGCATGATGTGATTGAATCTCTGGAAGTGGTGAAGGAGAACCGCAGATGCCAGAGGCTCATCTCAGAGGCCAAAGACTACCTGCTGCTGAAGGACCGCCGAAGGGAGCTCTTCTGCTCCCGGGTACGGCCGCGCCGATCCACAGGTCAACATTTTACCATTACAGATGTTAGACGCTGCGTGGGAGTAATTTTTTTGACTGTCAAAAAATAGTGCCACCCTTCGCATCATGTTACCGGAGTGGGGGTTCAGTTACCATTCTTATGTTTCCATGGTAACAGGGACATCGGAAGTAATCATAACAGTTGGCGGCGAGGATGACAAAGTGGTGCTGCGCAGCGTGGAGAGCTTCGATCCCCTGACGAATAAGTGGAGGGACCACGCCTGCCTGCCCTTCGCTGTGAGCAAGCACGGGCTGGTGGTGTCAGGTGGGCTGAGACAAAAGTGACCGTAAAGTCCATGGTTCTTATTATCCTCGTGAACTTCAATTAATCTCCAAGAGATCACAAGCCCCACCAAGACGCGTGCGCTTGCTCTCGTCTCGCCTGTAGACTCCGCCCTTTATTTAGCCGGAGGGGAGTTTCCAGACGGCTCGGCCAGCAGGGAGATGTGGCGCTACGACTCGTGCTCCGACACCTGGATGGAAATGGCTCCCATGAACACGTCTCGCTCAGAACTCGGTGAGTCTGTTTCATTTCACGTCGCAGTGCTCTCCATTCACTCGCCGCAGCAAGACGTGCAACTTCTGTGTCATCGTATTAAAACCCCCCACAATAAAAAAGAGCCATTGGACTACATGAGCATTTTTCTCTCGCTCTCACTGTCCTTGCTGGCAGGCCTTGTGATGCTGGATGGTTTTGTGTATGCTGTGGGCGGCTGGGAAGGTCACTTTCGTCTGGCCTCCGTGGAGTGCTACAACCCTCACACCAATTGCTGGCAGTTTGTGGGCTGCGTCAAGATGGCAGTCACAAGTCCTGCTGTCGTGGCGCTGGACGGTCTTCTCTATGTTACAGGTAGAACACGCTGCCCTCCTAATTTATAATAAAGCGCCTCACTTTAAGATTCTAAATTGTCAAACGATCCTGGCCTCTTGTTGACCGTGTGTGCCTTTTGTCTCTCCCGTAGGCGGAGCCGTTTTGGAAGACGGCGACGGCTCAGATCTCACACAAGTGTACAACCCGAAAACTGCTATGTGGACGGAGGTTTCTCGGATGCAGATTAGTCGTTCGGGTTCTGCGGCTTGTACGCTGAATGGAAAGATTTACGTCATAGGTACAGTATTTGTCTTGACTGTATTTACTTGACTCTCATTGTGTCAAAGGTTGACACTGAACAGAAAATGAAGCATTAGCTTTATTCTCAATGGGTGCTATGATGACACATTTTGCTACTATTTTAGTTGCAAATCTAAAAACTGTAAAAAAAAAATTCAAATGCATTTTTAGAAAAACTCAGTCCAAATTCATTTGTAATTGTGGTGCCCCCGCAGCAGTAGTTTTTCACATGTGCTATGCCAGCTCCCTTCATTGTCACACAAAAGAATCACACATGTAAATGTTCGAACCCCGTGTGATGCTAACTTTGGTATCAAGTTCAGTTGCTTGAGTAAATCAAATGGCAACCTGAGGTTTTTTTGTTCTGAACTTTAGGTGGGTGGCACGCCTCCAAGGAAAACACAGACAAGGTAGAGTGCTACGACCCCAAGACTGACCAGTGGACCATGTGCGCTCCCATGAAAGAACGACGCTACCGGCCCGGTGTCGCTGTGGTGGATGGAAAGATCTTCGTCCTGGGAGGGGAGGAAGGATGGGACCGGTGAGGTGAAAGCAATGCTGTCCACACCGTTGCATTTTCTGTCGCGTTAACAAACGGACGCCTGATCTTCACCGCAACCTGTCAGATATCACGACACTATCGAGAGATACTGCGACAAGACGGACACATGGGAGATTGTCGGCGAGATGCCCACCAGTCGAAGCTGGCTCAGCTGCGTGTCGCTTCTGCTGAGGAAAGACTGTGTGTCGCACTACTTCCCCGCTTTGCCAAACAGCTAAGTGACGATGCCCGTGAGTCGCATTTCGCTACAGGGGACACGCCACGATGGTCCTTGTAGCTGTGTTTTTGGATTATTTATTTGAACTACGTCAAACTGTGAGAAGGACATGCTGACAATTGTTCTATCAGCAATATGCTGTATGGGCAAACAAATCCAACTGTGAATATTTTTAAGATATTATTTTCAGGTACTCTGACAAATGTAAGGTGTGCTTTCTATTGCAAATGTTTTTGTTTTTTTTCAGGATTATATTAACTTCATGTTGACTATTTTTGTAATTGTCAGTAAATAGAATCAAAAGTGACTAATAAAATGTTATTTTAAGACATCTGCTTGTCTTGACTTGTAAAAGAAAGCCAATCTCACAGTAAACATCAGTACCAAAGAACTGTGGTCTTCGTTGTGAACAAGCTGGCATACTCTGATCGAATGATATGATACATTTTGTGTGTTTCGTTTTCGTGTGGTAATCTTTACATTTTATTTAGGACATAGGGACCAACTCTGGTATGCAAAAATAAAGCACGTCACATGAACAGCCTTTGTCCTCAAGTATCCAGCAAAAACAGAGTTTATAAGATAGAACGTTTGATTGCAAACTATTTGGCTCTTTATGAGTTTACCGAATGTGGCCATCAGTCACCGCGGTGGAGCGGACCCATTGACGTCACTCGTCCGCCATATTTGTCCTCCTCTGGCCGTCGACGTCGGAGACATGAGGGGAATTCGATCCTTAAACAATCTCTCTGTGAGTTGTGGGATTTTTCTTGTCGCTTCTGTTCATTTTAGTTTGGCCACCGGTCGTTAGTTGACAAATGTGAACTCACACTTAGTTTTGTGGTTAGCCGACCGGCTAGTTAGCTTGACAGGGCAGGCTGATGCGGCGTTTTTTAAGAATAAAACAAAATCCTGCAGTTATGTGCATTTGGCGCTGTTGGGTCATTACTAGTGTGCCAAACGTCAAATATGCGACGATGCGCGTGTGCTCTTCTACTTGCCTCTGTTCGACACGACCTGAAGGTCATATTCGGAATGCCTTGTTTTTTCCCTGCATCGGAAAAATCTCACGGTACAGCACCAATTAAAAATGTCCCAAACGTATGGACTGAAATCATAATGGACGCTCTTTTTAATTACAATCCTTGTGCCGTTCTCAAATTAACATTAACTTGAATGTGACTAAATCAAGATGGACGCAAACATGTTTTGTTTTGCTGGTCTGGTGTACACTCAATCAACTTCCCCTTAATGCAATGTAAACGTGCACTATTAGACAACGACTGTCTGGACTCTGGAGGTCGACTTTGCCTTATGAAATCCGCAACTGTTTGAGTTTCAGTGGAAAGGTGTATGCATTAAAATGTTGTCAAATGCAATTTTTTTGGGTGTAGGACTAGGTCAGGGGTGGGCAAACTACGGCCCGCGGGCCACATCCGGCCCACGGGACCGTTTAATCCGGCCCGCCAACCCTGAACAAATTGTATTATTAAACTTTTTTTTTTTTGGTCATTTTGCCAGCAATGACTGCGTTTTCCCAGTAGATGGCGAAGCGCTCGCCTGCGCATTTACTACCGGAAGCCGTGTCAGAAAGCTCGGTGCACACTCACAAGTGCGTGTACGTACTCAGTAGTACGGACTTGGCGCACTCTCGCTCTATTTGTATCAGTCCCGAATTTAGAGCGTGGGCTTTGACGACAGTATTCTTATAATTCGCGCGCTGAGCTTTCAGATGCAGTTTTGCGCTAAAGCCACCCACAAACCTTCCCCTGGGATCCTTCCATTAAAATGAGTGGCCCGAAAACAAGAAGTGAGTGCCGAATGTTAAAAAAGAGTGGCCAATTTGGCTCGACGTACGCGACGTGACGTTCAGCCACATCAACATCAACCCGTCACAGATCAAGGTAAACGGACCAACACCTCGGATCTCGCCTAAGAATTGCCACAACAAATTTTACTCCAGACTATGACGCACTAGCAAAAAAGGAGACCAACAACACTGTTCCCACTGAAAATGAACGGGAGGCTCTCAAGTTTATTGTAAAAAAATGCATTTTGAATATGATTTGTACACATAGCAGGGATTGAAACTAGCGACCATTCTCATTTTCAAACAATGCAGGATGCTGAAGGACATTGATGCACCACCTATTTGCGACTAATCTTTTCCTGTAAAGTTCTTAAGGCTTACTTTAAGGAGGTGTTTCCTGTTTCCTCACCGTGTTGCTGTTTTGATTACTTTATTTGGATGTATGCTTTCACCGATTCTTCAAGATGATATATTTGGTCAGAATGTTTGCCGTTTGATGTGATCTCATGAGATAAATATCTTTCATTAATCTGACCTGCAGGCACTGAAGTGATGGAGATTGTTATTCATAATAACAGTGTCGTATTTTATGAGAATCACTGATAGCAGTTTTTTAGTGAATTATTATGTTTTTAATGCTGTTAATAAATGCATTTGTTTTCAAAAAAATTGTTTGGAATATCCATGCTTTACTACCTACTAAAAGCCAAGATCTTTTATGCAATGACCTTTACAGGTCGCTTATATGACTTCACACAACGCCTACGTCCATCTGCTCCTGGTCCGGCCCTCCGGTCCAAATTTAGAACTCAGTTCGGCCCGCGAGTCAAAAAGTTTGCCCACCCCTGGACTAGGTTAATGACAATTTTTCTTTTTGGCTTCTTTGCCACTCATCGCCACACTAATTATGTGAAGATGTCAAAATGCAATGCCATAGACTTCTTAAAAAAAAAAAAGACAATAATTTGCTTTCCCCCCCATAGGCAGAGGGGTCACAGCTGATTAAGTTTGTTTTCAAAAAATATTTTATTTCAAGGCCGTATCCCCAGCCTTAATTTGTGTCTCTGTGGTTCATGTAGAAGCGTTGCTATGCAGCTGTCAGGCCAAGTGAAGCGCTGACTGAGTCCTACACGGGATACCAGTCGTCCGGAGTGTCGCTGCCTGCTCCTCAAAATGTCCAGGTTGGTGCTACTTTACAGATTAATTTATTTTGCGGGCCTTGGTCAAAGGTAAGCGTCTGCTTCGCATCAGGTGTCCAAGCTCCCAAACGGGTTGGTGATAGCGTCCTTGGAGAACTACTCACCACTGTCCAGCGTGGGTGTGTTTGTGAAAGCGGGGAGTCGCTATGAGTCTGTGGAGAACCAGGGTGTCGCTCATGTGCTGCGGCTGGCTGCCAGCCTGGTAAGTTGGCACGTGTCACCATCATCATTGAAATGAATGGAAATGCCATTAAGCTGTTCCAGTCCCCCAAAATACCTAGCAAAACGTTTTGTCTTGTGTTTTTAAAAAAGAAGAATACCCCTCTGCAGTGTTGGACTTTGTGAAACCATACAGAAATGGTGTAACGTCGTAGAATTGTAATAATCCAAGAGTTGCCAGATGTTTGCAGCAAAGGCGGCCGCAACACTGGCTCACTCTTCCAAGAGGATAAAGAATAAGCCAGTTTGTCGTAGCCCTGTCCAATGTGCCGCTCTGGGCGTTGGTATGGGTTTGATATTTCCTCACAGGTTCCTTTTGTTTTGCAGACCACTAAAGGCGTTTCTGCCTTCAAGCTCTGCCGTGGCGTTGAAGCACTCGGAGCCAATCTGAGGTCAGGTTCTCTCGTGCTCGCCGAGTGCCTATCTGACAAGTGTAAGCGTGATCCTATTTGTGCTCTCGGCCATCCGCCCGCAGTGCTGCGCTGTCCCGAGAAACCATGGTCTACACCGCACGCTGCTTTAGAGATGACCTGTAAGGATGGATACCGTCGGCCCACTTCCGTTGAGTTGCCGCTCAGAGATGGATGCTGTGCCGCGTGCTGACACCAATGTTTTTATGTGTGAGCAGAGATAACATTTTGGAGTATTTGGTCAACGTGACCACGGCACAGGAGTTCAGGCCCTGGGAGGTGTGTGACCTGACATCCAGGGTGATTGCCGACAAGGATCGGGCCAAGCGAGCTCCTCAGCTAGGTCAGTGGTCTCAGCGCCTGTCCACCGCGTGGCAATCGGCTTTGGTGGCCACATGCTTTTGGCAAACAGTTGTGCTCAAGGCCGCACCCTCGACCAGGGGTCACCAACATGGTGCCTGCGGGCACCAGGTCGCCCGCGAAGACCGCATGAGTCGCCCGTAGGATTGCTCTAAAATTAGCTCAAATAGCGGCACTTGTCAATGAGCTCCATCTATTTATTTTACAGTCAAACCGCGGTTTTCGAACGTCCTGGTTCTCGAACAAATCAGAATTCGAACTAAAAATTCGAGATTTTTTTGCTTGATTGTCGAAAAAATTCGGACGTCGAACCTAGCGAGATGAACCGGGAGGACCCGAGAAAACCTGTCAGGTCTAAATACCATGACAAGGCTTTACTTAAATTATTCCAACAAAACCCGACCGTGGGGCCCGGATGCCGACTGACTCCGTTGTTATTGTATTTTCGTTACTTTGAGCATTGTATTAACCCCTAATCTTGCCACCAAAGAGAGCAAGTGGGAGCAGTAAAGCCATTCTAAAACACAACAACGCTCTTAAAGCAATGCGACAGTGAGCGCCCAGTGCGCTGTGGTTGCGCGATCGGACAAAATTAAGCTCCCTGCGCACTTAGGTCCACTTAAATAAGTACATCAGGACTTTAAAAATATTTTCTAAATTTTAGCGACGGCTCTGTTACAATAATGCAACCAGCGCGGTGCAGTTGCGTGGTGGGCGACGCGCTATGGTTGCGTGATCGGACAAATATGTGCAAATGAAAACATGCTTAAAAATGCGAGTTTTTTCCATTATTTGAAATGGGGAAAAATAGATTTGGAATTCGACCGATTTGCTTCTCGAACCGCCTTCTGGAACGGATGGTGGTCAAAAAACAATGTTTGACTGTATTTTTGCTATTCTTGTTAAAATCACACGTGTGAACTGGAAATGACAATAACAACACATAGTGAAAGCCAAATTGAGCAACTTGGCTATTTTACAAGTGTGTGTCAAACTGGTAGCCCTTTGCCTTAATCAGTACCCAAGAAGTAGCTCTCGGTTGAAGAAAGGTTGGTGACCCCTTCCCTCGACTATGTAACCTGTTTAAAAGAACCGAGGAGGCCGCCGCGTGCCCATCCCATCTTGATGAGCCAAGACCTAGAGCAGCAATTTAACATGTTGCCAACTGATGTTTTTTCATCCCAGCAAAGGCGCCCCAATGCACATTTTGGAATGAGTCTCCTCCGTCTTCTCCATTCAGGTGTGATTGAGAGGTTGCATGAAGCGGCCTATAAAAACACCCTGTCCAACTCGCTGTACTGCCCAGAGCACATGGTCGGAAAAGTCTCTCCTCAGCAAGTATGAATTTGCACTTATTTTTCTCTTTTCAAACTTTGAAATGTGGATCTGTTTTTACTGGTTGACATTGTCATTTATTGATCAATCAAGCGCCCGGGTCTAGCAAAGGTCTCTTCCTGAACATTCATCCACTCTTTATTGTTTACTTACTTTCTTATATATATGGATGCTTTTGCTCCTTGATCTAAGTTTGAGCCTCTGAAAACATTTGGATGCACCTGCTTCGCTGCTCAACCTTTTTCTAGCAAGCAGCTGATATTTCTTTGAACGCCTCTGTGTTGTTGTCTTCCACATGTAGCTGCACTCATTTGTGGAGGACCATTTCACCACCGGCCGAATGGCTGTCGTAGGGCTCGGTGAGCGTCTGCTCCTCATTGTGGCTCCTTTTTTATTTTTATAACATCCTGCCTCCGACGTGTCTGTTTTCAGGAGTAAAGCACTCTGACCTGACAGAGCTGAGCGAGAGGTTCCTCAGTGTCCGCAGTGGGGCTGGAGCGCCACTCGTTCAAGCGACTTACCGTGGCGGTAAAGACCATGTTCGTTCACCTCATGAAAGCGCCGTCCCCGCCGTCTACCGTAACCGCACTTCGTTGCTTCCAGGTGAGCTTCGTGTTCAGAACCAGGACAGCCAGGTTCATGTGCTGGTTGTCAGCGAAGGCGGCGTGGCGGGCGGCATGGAGGCCACCGCCTTTGCCGTGCTGCAAAAGATCCTGGGAGTTGAACCACGCGTTAAGCGGGGCACTGGCATCACCAGTAAACTGAGCCAGGGCATCACCAAGGTAACCTCTGGTTCGGACGCTGGGATGGTATTGCATGTTACCCGTTGAGCCAACAGCAACAATTAGCGACGCTGGTTGCAGCCATACACGGCCAACCATATGGTGAAGTCCGCACCTCCGGCGGAAACACAACGACAGTTCCTTGGAACAAACTGTAGGACCAAAAATAACGTTTATTTTGAATCACCACAGATGGTCTTCAACATAGTGTTGTCCTGACTTAAATCGTCACTGCTTTTCTGTCAGGCTTCAGCCTTCAACGCCTCATATTCCGACTCGGGTCTGTTTGGCGTCTACACCATCTCGCAAGCGAACGTCGCCAGAGATGTGAGTCCTGGCGCACACGCACAAAAAAGGCCAAGCTGACCTTAGCTCACAAATCACCCGATGCTCCTTGTCGTCGGCATCTTGTACAGGCCATCAAAGTGGCCATCGCTCAAGTGGGCAGCGTGGCCGAGGGCACCGTGACAGAGGATGACATCACAAGAGCAAAGTGAGTTTGGCCTGAAGATTGCAGAGATACGCTGTCAGTGTCAAGACACGACATTGTTTCAAACTGGCACACTGATTAACATGTCAGAAAATTGCCAAACATTTTCATCATTCTTTTCCATAATAAGCGCAAATGTTTCGTATTGATCTAGCACATCTATCTGCTATTAGGGAGGACAAAAGATATTGACCGTTGAGAAGCTGACATTTTCAGCATTCATACAATTTGAAATGTATCCAAACGAAGAATGCAGACTGCAGCGATGTGACATTGCTACCCACACTTTGTGTGCAGGATTCAGGCCAAAGTGGATTATCTGCTGACAACTGAGAGCTCGGACGGCCTGATGGCCGAGATTGGCGCTCAGGCCCTGGAGACCGCAGCGTACCGACCGCCCGAGGCGGTTTTCCAAGCCATCGATGCCATCACCCGGGAACATGTGGTCAAGGTGAGTGTCTCCTGAAAGTGACTATGCTAACAATGCTCAATTTCCAAGGAAGGAAAGGACGATGGCACATGATATCATTTCTCTTATTTCATCTAATCAAGGCTGCAAGAAAATTTATGGCCGGCAAGAAGACAATGGCAGCTCGTGGACATCTTATCAATACCCCTTTTCTGGACGAGTTATGAAAAACGTCTGCTCTATTAAATAAGAAACGCTTAAAGCCCACAGCTTCCTGCTGCGACTCATTTTGTATGACCGGCCATTTACAGTGTATCCAACAGCAGTATCATCACCTCCCCCCCTCCCCTTTCCAAAAAAGGGAGGAGCCCCAGACCATGACGCTCCCACCACCATGCTTGACTGTAGGCAAGACACACTTGTCTTTGTACTCTTCACCTGGTTGCCACCACACACGCTGGACACAAAATATTGACATTTGGGTCCAATTTTGATATTTTCAGTTGGGGTGTACTCACTTTTGTTGCCAGCATTTTACACGTTCATTGTTGTATTTTGAGTTACTTTGAAGTAACAATACATTTACTTTGCTATCCAAGCTCTACAGTGACTACTTAACATTGTCTCAAAGTGTCATTTCTTCAGTGTTGTCCCATGACAAGATATAATTAAAACATTGCAGAAATGAGATGGATGTACTCACTTTTGAGAGATACTGTATGTACAGTGCCTTGCAAAAGTATACCGCCCCCTTGAACCTTTCGCCACATTTCAGGCTTCAAACAAAGATATAAAATTTTAATTTTTTGTCAAGAATCAACAAGAGGGACACAATCGTGAAGTGGAACAAAATTGATTGGATAATTTAAACGTTTTTAACATATAAAAAACTGAAAAGTGCGGCGTGCAATATTATTCGGCCCCCTTGCGCTAATACTTTGTAGCGCCACCTTTTGCTGCAATTACAGCTGCAAGTCGCTTGGGGTATGTCTCTATCCGTTTTGCACATCGAGAGACTGGAATTTTTGCCCATTCTTCCTTGCCAAACAGTTCGAGCTCAGTGAGGTTGGATGGAGAGAGTTAGTGAACAGCAGTCTTCAGCTCTTTCCACAGATTCTCGATTATATTCAGGTCTGGACTTTGACTTGGCCATTCTAACACCTGGATACATCTATTTGTGAACCATTCCATTGTAGATTTGGCTTTATGTTTTGGATCATTGTCCTGTTGGAAGATAAATCTCCGTCCCAGTCTCAGGTCTTTTGCAGACTCCAACACAGGGGTCACCAACTCCGGTACTCAAGGGCACCAATCCAGCCTGTTTTAGATGTATCCCCCCTCCAACACACCTGATTCAAATAATCAGGATCGCTATCAGCCTTAATAGAGCTTGCTGATGAGCTGATCATTTGAATCAGGTGTGTTGTTGTAGGGCTGCGCCTAAAACAGGCTGGATTGGCGCCCTTGAGGACCGGAGTTGGTGACCCCTGCTCCAACAGGTTTTCTTCCAGAATGGTCCTGTATTTGGCTCCACCCATCTTCCCATCGATTTTAGCTATCTTCCCTGTCCCTGCTGAAGAAAAGCAGGCCCAAACCATGACGCTGCCACCACCATGTTTGACAGTGGGGATGGTGTGTTCAGGGTGAAGAGCTGGGTTGCTTTTACGCCAAACAGCGTTTTGCATTGTGGTCAAAAAGTTCGATTTTGGTTTCATCTGACCAGAGCACCTTCTTCCACATGTTTGGTGTGTCTCCCAGGTGGCTTGTGGCAAACTTTAAACGAGACTTTTTATGGATATCTTTGAGAAATGGCTTTCTTCTTGCCACTCTTCCATCAAGGCCAGATTTGTGGAGTGCATGACTGATTGTTGTCCTATGGACAGACTCTCCCACCTCAGCTGTAGTTATCTGCAGTTCATCCAGAGTGATCATGGGCCTCTTGGCTGCATTTCTGATCAGTCTTCTCCTTGTTTGACATGAAAGTCTGGAGGGACGGCCGGGTCTTGGTAGATTTGCAGTGGTCTGATACTCCTTCCATTTCAATATAATTGCTTGCACAGTGCTCCTTGAGATGTTTAAAGCTTGGGAAATCTTTTTGTATCCAAATCCGGCTTTAAACTTCTCCACAACAGTATCTCGGACCTGCCTGGTGTGTTCCTTTGTCTTGATGGTTCTCTCTGCGCTTTAAACAGAACCCTGACACTATCAAAGAGCAGGTGCATTTATACGGAGACTTGATTACACACAGGTGCATTCTATTTATCATCATCAGTCATTTAGGACAACATTGGATCATTCAAAGATCCTCACTGAACTTCTGGAGTGAGTTTGCTGCACTGAAAGTAAAGAGGCCAAATAATATTGCACGCCCCACTTTTCAGTTTTTTATTTGTTAAAAAAGTTTAAATTATCCAATAAATCTTGTTCCACTGCACGATTGTGTCCCACTTGTTGTTGATTCTTGACAAAAAAATTAACTTTTATATCTTTATGTTTGAAGCCTGAAATGTCGCAAAATGTTGAAAGGTTCAAGGGGGCCGAATACTTTCGCAAGGCAATGTATAATAGTTTGATCAAAATGTTTCTTACTAAGTTATAATCAAAATTAACCGTTGATTTAAAACAATGTACCTTGATATGTATTTTTGAATTTGATAATTTACAATAAAACAAAAGAATCAATTGTCCAAGATAAATTAGATGAATGATAAAAATGGAATAAAAAACACATTTTACGAAAATAGTACACGTACGTCATGTGAAATAATGACAATTTCTTCATAAGTTATTTTAATAGGTAGGAATTATTTTAATTCAGTTGCCAGCAGTTCAACACAGATAAATAAACAGACAATACTATATCGATAATAGAAGATAGCTTAATATTAATATCCCAATTTTCAGTGAAAGCGCAACTGCTATTTTTGCAAAATGTTTGGACAATCCGTATATTATTTTATTAAATAAATAAATAAACATCGTATTAACCATTTTTAAGTGAAGAATCAGCTAAATGAACGCACAAAATTATTTAAACGTGGTCATTGGCTAACCTTGGTTAGCTCAGTGCCCTTGACAATCGCACGTGGACTCGTTTCAACGCTTTGGGGTTAAAAACAGACGAATTCGTTCATATTCCACAGACCGGGCAATCCGGGACAAAACCCCCGCCCCCGATATTGTTGTTGTTAGATAATATCGCGAGAGTATTGCACGAAGCACAGCGCGGGGCAGTGAGCCAGTTGTGGTGACCAAGTGGGTGTTCGTGTTCGGCCTGATGTCATGAGGCGGAACGGGAGGCTCGGATGTGAACGGCGTCTACGCGGCTGAGACGCCAAATAACAATCACAGAACCATTTTGCCGCTCGCCCACTTTTCGGACCTTTAACGGCGCGTCGTGGACTTCAACTCGCCTGTGTCGCTTTCCCTCCTTTCTTTCCTCCACCAGCACCACCAGCGGTCCATGGAAGAAGCACAAGGAGCGGGGAGGAGTGAGGCTGCTCGGCTAACAAACTGAGGGAGAACCAGAGTGCAGCGACGGTGATGGGCTCTCGTTTTCCTTGGTGACGGCAGAAAAAAAACAAGAAGAAACCTCCACTGCTCGGCTTCTTGCGGCTTCGGTGTAAAATGCTAGCCCAGCCTTGGTCTCGGTTGTCGAGCAGCCTACGGGCCGCAGCTCGGCTCACCGAGCCCGAAACAGCGAAGTAGCTAGCCGCCTGCTAGCCACATTCTTGCCCGATGCTTCCGAACGTATCCGAGGGGGGACAACACGAGCGCCAGCGATTGTTCGACCAGCAGGGCCTTAGAGATGTGATGCTTCGGCGTGGCGGAGAAGGAAGCTAAAATATTCCTGCGAAACATGAACAGTGGAAGCACAACAGCGGGGATCCCGCTGAGGTGCTAGTCGGGGCGGGGGGCGAGGTTAGACTGCCAACAGCCGCCCCACCGTCTCCCTCTTCCCGGGGTCAGACTTGGACAAGGACCGTCACATTCTCAACCCCACCCCACCCCCCCGCACACACACGCACGAATCCCTGCCTCCTCCTCGCCCTTGTCATTAACAGGCTCGTTGGATGAAGGAGAAAATATGGATAAGCTGACCATCATTTCAGGGTGCCTGTTTCTGGCGGCAGATATCTTTGCAATAGCAAGCATCGCCAACCCGGACTGGATCAACACTGGCGAGTCGGCAGGTAAAGAAATGGAAGTCCGGTTGTCTTGCGCATGTTCGGAGTCGGTCCACTGCCACTGCAGCCGCATTTATCACCAGATGTGCGTTAGCACCTTTATGTGCAATGGAGATAAATACTTTTACCTCCTAAAATAATAATAACGCTCACAGTACCACCATTATTCATTTAACTCAATTACTCAAATATCAATAAAAACCACAGTTCGTGTTCAGCTGCTGGACAGACGGATGTCATCATGCTTCGGTTTCTCAACAGGAAATGGTCCGCTCTCGGTTTTGCTGAATTTGCTGGAAGCGTTTGAATGTCGCTTTTCTGGGTGCTGTGCTGCTCTTTTGTTTGTTTAAGATTTGTTGCTATATTGTTTTGTCTTGACACTACACGCTCCTCTATCACAGGCGTGTTAACACAAACTACAGTTGTTGTTCATTTAAAATAAAAAGTGCAAATGACAGTCACTCAGGTGAGTTTGCTGAAAATGTCATTTGTCCTTCCAGGCGCCCTCACAGTCGGTCTAGTCCGGCAATGTCAGACCATCCACGGACGGGACCGGACATGCATCCCCCCGCGGTTGCCTCCTGAGTGGGTCACCACGCTGTTCTTCATCATCATGGGCATCATCTCCCTCACCGTCACCTGCGGACTCCTCATAGCATCGCACTGGCGCAGAGAGGCCACCAAGTACGCTCGCTGGATCGCCTTCACTGGCAGTAAGTGAGCCGCAGAACCGGAGTTCCTGCGTCTTGTGGCATGTAACATTTTGTCGTCCATCTGGAGTCCTCGAGTTACTCGCTTCGTGTGTTTACCTTCAAAGATCCCCAGACGTTGACGCTGTTGCCAGCTCGTGCCGGTGTTGACATATTTGCGCTTTTCTATGCGTACAGGCACAAACATGCAGTTTTTATCCGTTGATTTCGCTTGGAACAAAAAAGTTGTTGCTATGGCAACGGTGAGCAATCGCTTCCCTGCTGCGCTGCTCATGGTCAAACAAGACGCGGGGCATGCCGTACAAATGCGACCGGTAGCGCGGCGTCATCGCTGAATCGAAACGTCCTGCTTCTGCGGGGTCGTGTCTCGCTGTTGCCAGTAAAAATCACACAAAGATGTTGAATGCGTTTTATGTTGTGCTCTTCCTCAAGTGATCCTGTTCTGCATGGCGGCACTGATCTTCCCCATTGGCTTCTACATCAACGAGGTGGGAGGCCAACCCTACAAGCTGCCCAACAACACGGTGGTGGGCTCTTCCTACGTGCTCTTTGTCCTCTCCATCTTCTTCACCATAGTCGGACTGCTGTTCGCCGGCAAGGTTTGCCTCCCGGGCTGATGTGTGGACCTGCGCCCACCTCTGGACAAAGAAAATAATTTGTCGGGATTTATTGGACGTACAGCGCGACAAACTCTTGCCGAGGCTTTCCTGGACCTGTTCAAGTAATAAACAACTCAAAGATGAGCGTACATCGAGCCGGCAAGAGCTCGGTGGAGGAGGCCGCCCCACCCCGGTTCATTTCTTATGGGGCGGTTCTACCGGGAAGGGTGCCTTTGTCATGGCAACTGCAGGGGTAACGCCCGCACGCAGTCCCCGAGCCCTCGACTCCCCTGCGCCGCCCTCGGCATACGCGAGCACCATCGCCCATCTTCCCGTGTTGCTATCTTGGGGGCCTTGTAGCTATTTTCAGTGTTTATTTTTATCCCATTTTTGTTGTTGTACATTTTTATTGTGTTCACCTTTCCACAGAAGTATTTTGAGGAGGAGTTGCTAGCTGTTGACCCGGGTCACCCACCGCTCGCCTGTAACGTGACCCCCCCCACACACACACTGCCCCAAGAAAAAGGGGTTCGGGTAGCGGAGGTGAGCGCACATACCTGAGGTCACACACATACTAACACACACACACACCGCATAAGAGAATGGCACCTTAGATTGACTAGCCTCTTGCTTCTCCAACTTTAAAGCAAACGTACTGAACTTAAATTCCCTTGAAAGTAAAACCAAATCCAGTGGTGCCTTGAGATACTAGTGACTTGACTTACAGGTTTGCTCTATGAGCTGCCGTCAACCTCTTTGCTGGACTCAAGTGTTGGTGAATTTTTTTGGAGGGCTCCGTTATGAGATTTTGGAGTTACGAGCAAGGTCGTGCAACATGTCCAAACTCATATCTCAAGGCGCCAGTGGTACTTTTTTTTGTCAAATGTGTGATGTATTTACAAACAAATCTCTCCACCTATCAGTTCTTTCACTGCAAATGTATCGAAATGGAGACGTGAACTGTCAGGACGGCTATTCGGAAATGAACCGTGAATTTACATCCTCCTCGATTTGTTAGCATGCTTGTTTGCGCAAAGTGCAGCCACAAGGACGTGCAGATATGCGTGCTGCTTCGGAGCTGTTGAAAGCGACTTGCGCAGCTAAATATAGCACCCGCTATTGACTCCTTTGGACAAAAAAAGCTGCACTGACACAAGGTGTGAATTGGCTTTTGTCAATGGTGACGATCGGCGAAATGCTCCGACACGGGAAGAGAGCTGACTGGCTTTAGCATATTTTTTTCCTCTTTTGAATTGCCCGCCAAGCCGTAGGGACTGCAGGTCAGGTCCGGTCATGGGGTTGGTGATCAATTTGGGCAACATGACATGGTTACACGCCCGGCCGGGGCGCTTTGTGTCTTGTAGCAGCAGGGTGACAATTGGAGGGAATTCAGTCGCATGGCTCACGTCTTTGTCGCTGCACACGTTGACTTGCAAAGTGGAGGCCACCTTTTGAGAGTCAACGATGACAAATCTCCGTCACCAAGAGTTTTGTGTTGGTTGCCCTCATCTCTTTAGCTGTTGCTTGACTATTGTACCATGCCCTATTTTTGTTTGATAATGATGTACAGACACCACGGGAGCATTTTCTGTATTAGGAACAACATACGACGGTAGAGCACCACAAAAAAGAACTCCTTACCTCATTGTATTGTTTTCAAATGCCGGCAAAGCCTGCCCTCTTCATTTGTCGCTCGCCTTGATCGGATGTCGAAAGCCGATGCTCACGGAAATTTATTTATCACTGAATAAAAAGCTTAAAGAAGCTGTGTGTGACTACTAGCAAACGGTGTGAGTCATTCTTCTTGTTGACCGAATATTCCACATTGCATGCGTCACTTCATCGTTTTGTTAGAATAGGCCTCTTTGACATGTGATTAGTTAGATTGCTTGAGCTATGTCATTATCTTGCTGTGACCTTTCTCTTGCTTTCACTGATATGGACATTTCTTTCATCGCATTCTGGTGTACCTGCCTTCACCACCAGAAGGCAGTACACTATGATACAGTCGCACAGAGCCAAAGAGGAGGAATGCTACGAGGACTATCATGTAATGGACTTGTGTTTGTAGGTAACTGTGGTTCATGCTAGTTGTGCGTGTATGCGCACGCGCTAATCTGAATGTGTGTTAGCGAGCATGTGTATATTTTTGTTAGTGTAGGCAGCCGTCCAGGGGGGTATTCCAGAAAGCGCGTTATGTGAAAACTCTGAGTAAGTTACTCTGGAAACGAGGGAAGCTCTGAATTATCCGTTCCAGAAAGAAAGGTAACTTAAACTCTGGGTCAGTTACAGCGGTAACTTACTCTGTGACCATCACCTGCTCGCTGGCAGGTATACTATAAGAGACAGAGTTTCAATCTGTCCCCAATCTGTCTCCTCCCTTTGTAGCACTTTGTGCATGCGCGTAACTCCAGGTCAACATACTCAGAGTTGATTGAACTAACTCAGATCAGCTTTTCTGGAACTGAATACTCAGAGTTTCCCATCTCCGAGTAAATCAACTCAGAGTTCAGGGTTAGATTATGAGTATCTTGAAACCTGCTTTCTGGAATACTCTTGTGGTGAATGGTCTTTGTTGTTTCGCTGGTCTCCAAAAAAACACACGGACGATGGCTGGTCCGGATAAGGAAGCACTTCGGTGACACACGGCTGATTGGGAAAAGATTTATTCAACCGATGTCAAAGTGATGTCTCTCCAAAAGTTAGTGGCCCCAAGAGCAAAGATGTTTCAGCTCTCGACAGCCAAGATGTTTGCCCCAAAAAGGCCCTCGTGCTTCTTGCTCTTGCCCCTTGCGCCCCTGCGCCCGCTCTTTGCGCCCTCTCTATCTGTTCTCCCCCATTATTTGTACCTCGTAAGACAACAGCTGCGGTCCTTCCGATGCCCTTAAAAGGGCATGGACAAAGGTCTTCCTGGTCACGGACGAATGGCCTTTCCATATTCTAAGTACCTACACATTACTGAAACTAGAGCTTCTCTGTACCGCAAAAATAGCGTAGGGTCTTCTCACTGCTGCAAGGTCGCCATTTAAGGTGACATACAGTGACACGTAGAATCCAAAATTTACCTCACTCTCCAGGAGAGTGTGCCCGATTGTGCTTCTTAAACAGGGAGAAATCGTGACCAAGTCCACCTGGCCACATTTGAACGTTCTCAAGTGGCAAATATAAACCGCTTAAACGCTGTCACGCAAATCAAGTCAAACGCTCACCACTGATGGAGAGTGAGCGAGCACATGTTGGCAAACGGTTTTGAGGGGTTAATAGGAATAATCCACCTCTTCCAGTGTCCTCGGTTTTACTTTCATTCAGTGTGTGTATGTGTTGCGTTGTCTTGTCTTGTAACAGAAGCTTGGAAGAGAGGAGGACTGCAGTTACACAGCCCTGAAGACCAATGCCACCCGCGTAAGAGGTCACGTAATTATATCGTTGCTTTTTGGTGAAGTGAATGAGTGTTCCGTCTGTACGACTAGTCTTTGAATGCACCCCGCTTCAACGGCTTAAAGACATTAAATGAGAATAATCCTTTCTAACAATTAAAATTGACTGACGCAAACGTGAGTTCATGTTTTTATTGAAAACAACATAATGCTGATGCCGCACGACGCCGTACGGCATCGGTTTTTCGCTTTCCAAACAAGGCGTGCGCGCTCCCGCGGCAGGGGGAACAAAATCTCACCGGGGAACCAAATCGCGCACAACACTTGTTGGGAGAGCCCTTATCCGTTTCATTTCGAAAGGACAACTGAAGATCATTTCTCTGACTTGGATGCATGATAACCCCAAGACTGCTGACAGTTTGATTGCCGCGTGTCGAAGCACTTTGTTTCCGCTTCCCACGTGATGCATCTGTCATTTACTGGAGGGAAGGGGAGGTGAATGACAGCTGGAGGTTGCATCGCTTTCTGACTCATCGCCATCAGCGAAAATTGTCGGCTGCTTTACGTAACCAGTTTGTTTGTTTTTCCCAAATGTAAAAAAGTGGCCAAGACATTGGGTAGTATGGGTACACTTGCACAATCAGTAAGGAGGCTCATGCTCATCACCTCATTCTGCAGCTGCTTTGCTAATTCAGGTTCTCGGAAAGCATTTGACATGTCAGTGACCTGAGCACCAAACACCAAAAATGTTGTTTTTTTTTACACTTGGGCTGCTTTTCTGGGATATTAAAATGCTTCGATGATCCAAAATATTCAAACATATTTCTTAATTGTGTTTACTGATCCAAACTTATTTTTATGCTTCCCGTTTTGTGACAGTTTTGAGGACAAAGATCACCAAATGATTCCCGAGCGCGGCGCCACTGCTGCTCACTGCTCCCCTCTCCTCCAGGGGATGGATCAAAATCACACGAGGATGGGTGAAATGCAGAGGACAAATTTCACCACACCCAGATGTGTGTGTGAGACGATCATTGGGACTTTAACTTTTAACTTATTTTAACTGATGTCATTGGCGCTTCCAAAAACTTTCTTTCCACCCATCTGGAGCTGAGACCTTGTCATTGACGACGTGTGCAGGTGGGCTGCATGCAGAGCGCTTTTTTTTTTTCTAGACGTCTTTTTTGGCACTTTATCCGTCACCGTTTCTCCTTCGCCTGCCCTCGCCGCCATCAGTCCCTCTTGGCACCATTACCGCCGCCACTTTCCACGAATCCACACTGCATGCTGATACAGAAAGAAAATTGAAGCCACATTTGAAGGGAAACATTTAGATTTAATTTTGCAATTTAATTCATGCTGTTGTCACTTTCACATTCCTCAACGTTTCCCATCTGAGATAATGTAAAGTGAATTCATTTGTTTCTGGTTGACCGCATTAAATGTCATTTTTAGCTCCTGAGACGTTTGGAACTTCGGACCTCAAGGATCCGATTGTGCACGAGTGCTTCGTAGTCATAGTTGTGTGATATATGGAAAACTCTAATACTCGATGCGCCAGGTTCCTGGGGGTGCACATCAGTGAGGACCTCTCCTGGTCCACCAACACCGCATCACTGGCGAAGAAGGCCCAGCGCCGCCTGTACTTCCTGCGGAAACTCAGGCGAGTGAGCGCTCCTCCGGCCGTCATGACTACATTTTAACGTGGCACCATTGAGAGCGTCCTCTCCAGCTGTATTGCTGTTTGGGGTGGCGGCTGCACTGACTACAACTTAAAGGCCCTGCAGCGCATAGTGAACATGGCTGGTAAGATTATTGGTGCTTCACTCCCCTCCTTGAAAGACATTTACACCTCCCATCTCACCCCCAAGGCGACCACGATTGTGAGTGATGTGAGTCACCCCGCTCACTCTTTGTTTGATCTTCTGCCCTCTGGGAAGAGGTATAGGTGCCTGCGCTCCCGCACCACCAGACTCAACAACAGCTTCATACTCCAGGCTGTTAGGATCGTGAACTCGCTTCCCCTTTCTGCGTAGCGTCCTGTACTTTTGCGCTATGCTTACTGTCTGCTGTATGCACACTGGCTCCGTTTTGCTCCTCTTATTTATGGTGTTATCTGTTCATTTATTATTTATTCATCACTCTTATTATTTATTGTTTGTTTGTGCCTTCTTGTCTTTGTATCGTGTCGTTTACTTGTATGTCTATCGTGTAATATGTCTCGTCACCGTGGGATAGAGGAAACGTAATTTCGGTTTCTTTGTGTGTCTTGACATGTGAAGAGATTGACAATAAAGCTGACTTTGACTTTGACTTTGACTTGACCAGCAGGGGTTTCAATGGTTGTCAGTAATATTTAAGTCAGCGATACGGAACGAAGAAGAGGGACTGGCGATGTGTAAAAAAATAAAGTTTGAGCGCAAGCTCGTTGTTCAAGACAAAGTTTGGTCATTCTGAAAGATGAACGACACAATCTGGCGCTCTCTTCAGTTAGAAATAGGACATTGTTGAGTGCATTACGACTCCACCACCAAACACTTGGTACGCAACACGTTTGAATTGGTCTTAGCTTTCCTTCTGTGATCTGTCGGCAGTATGTCCCCGACCACTTTCCGCCATCTTTGCTTGCATGGCAGGTCAGACAAGGTTACAGCCCCCACCTGGCCATTGATTGAGTGACAAGTGTGCAAGGCATCATTTATTGAGAATAGCACACACAATCACACACAGACCGCATTGATTGATTGATTGATTGATTGATTGATTGATTGATTGATTGATGGATGGATGAGTGGCTGAATCCCCACTGGAGTGTTTTCCATAGCTCGCACAACTTGCCGAGTCAACTCAGGTGATTGGGTTTGCCGTCTCCTACATGAAACATGACGGCTCCGATTACATCCTCTTGGGAAACAAAGCGTGCAGGAAGAGCGTGGTGCTGCTGCACACCTGCTGCCACCTCACTTTTACATAATTTAACAGGTTGACCTTTTCAGGCCCCTCAAAGGTCACCATCTCTTTGTTAGCTTACAAGAATACGTTTGCAGCTTTTCAATTTCTTTGGTGAAGTCCGAGCACCATAAAAGGAACTAATGATTTGGACCATTTGAATAGATTTGGCGGCCATTACAACTTCATGCAAATTATTCCGATGGTGGAACCAATTTGGCCTTTGCAATTGTATTGAAATGCCTCGCATAGTTATTGATTTGAGTCACTGTGTGCCGAATGTGATGGTTGCGCTGAGTCATTTGAGGTTTCTCTGCATTTTCAGGTGCTTCAAAACCGCTCCAGGAAATCGGAGCCGACAAAAAGCGCACGTCTTGTCCCCATAAGAGAACCTGAGTGGCATGTGGAAGCAGGGTGCGCACTGCTGTCTGATGTTACGGTAGCAGAGTGCCCGGGTGACGGCGGACGTGCGGCCCTGACAGATGACGCAGGTGACAAACAGCGCAAGACCGCGAGGCTGCTTCTAGCACCGCTGGCGTCTACTCAAGTATGGATGCCGCCGCCGGACCGCTGCAATAGCAGACAGGTACGTTTACGTCCCCTAAAGAATGTTTGCTGTTGTTTATTGAGTGTCTTTTGTCAATATGCCTTGTTGATTAATAAGTGCTGTATTTTGTGTTGATTGGTGGAATTAGTAGAAGTAGAGAAGAAAAAAAAAGTTCCTTAGCAACATACAAATGATTCTTTTATACTCTATTTATGTACATTTGTCACAAGTTGTATTTTACAATGATGTATTTTTGTCATTAATTTCATATTAGGATCACAGTCAAGCTTACGTTTGGGAATTGAAAAATAAAACACATTGCTTATGCACCGAATGATACGAAATGTTTGCCATTTTTGACACAATTAATGTTGCCCTAATCATGTAGCTCAGCAAAGTAACTAAAATTTCAGGGAGAAATATAATACAGCATGTGAATTATATATTTATTAAAAGTACAAAATCACTATAACACTAGAATACAATCAACGATACAGGAGTTTGAATTTATGGATGTATTTGTTTCTTTGAACTGCTGCAACACCTTAATTTTTCCACTGGAAATAACAAAGGATGTCTCATCTTTATCTTTGTCTCATCATGTCAAATATGGAAATACAGCAGCAATAATAAAGCTACACAACAACCAAATGAATAAATACCGTTTTTTTCCGTGTATAGTGCGCAAAATTTTACTAATTTATTGTCCTAAAATCTGGGGTGCGCATTATACATGGGTACAAAAAAAAAAAAAAAAGATTTTTTTTTTTTAATTTTTTTTTTTTTTTTTTAAGTCCCAATGATCGTCACACACGCAGGGAGGCAATGGGTCCCATTTTTATAGTCTTTGGTATGGTCTTAACTAGGCTGGATGTAATTTTTTTTGTTGGCGTTGATTTCTCCGACTGCCCGTAAACGCACCGCCGCGCTTCGTGCGCGCACGGGACAGCAAACGAGCAGGTGATCGAGCAAGCGTCTGATACGAGAGCATTGCGGTCGCATGGAGCGTGTTTGAAGTGAACAGCAGAGA
Organism: Syngnathus typhle; assembly: GCF_033458585.1. NCBI lineage: Eukaryota > Metazoa > Chordata > Actinopteri > Syngnathiformes > Syngnathidae > Syngnathus > Syngnathus typhle. The sequence goes on from NC_083754.1 coordinate 9,452,968, forward strand.
AGAAAGGCAAAGTGTTGTGAAATAAAATGCACAGAACGGATGCGCAAGACACGTCAGCTATATAAAGAGCGAGAGTTGTTTTCTTCCTATTAGTTTCAATTCACAGTTTAATTAGCAGTTTCAATCAGCAAATAACAAAATGCGTATTACAGGTAATATTTTATTTCACAACACTTTGCCTTGTTCCTTTGGTCTCTGCTGTTCATCCTAAAACACAAAGGCGCTCTTTAAGCAATGCGACAGTGAGCGCCCGGCGCGCTGCGGTTGCGCGACCGCACCAAATTAAGCTCCCTGCGCAGTGCGCACTGAGGTCCACTTAAATTTTAGAAAGTACATCAGGACTTTAAAAATATCTTCTAAATTTCAGCGACGGCTCTGTCACACTAATCGACCAGCCCGGTGCAGTTGGGCGGTCGGCGGCGCGCTACGGTTGAGCGTTCTCTCGCACGCTTTCTCTCTCGCTCTCTCTCGCTCTCGCACACACGCAAACCGGATATCATACGGAGGCCGCCATTACAGATGCGCAGAACGGATGAGCAAGACACGTCAGCTATATAAAGAGCGAGAGTTCAGTTCTCTACCTAAATCCGTATTACAGGTAATATTTTATTTCACAACACTTTGCCTTGTTCCTTTCTTCTCTGCTGTTCACTTCAAACACGCTCCATGCGCACGGAGCGCGGTGGTGCGTTTAAGGGCAGTCGGAGAAATCAACGCCAACAAAAAAAATTACATCCAGCCTAGTTAAGACCATACCAAAGACTATAAAAATGGGACCCATTGCCTCCCTGCGTGTGTGACGATCATTGGGACTTAAAAAAAAAAATAAAAAATAAAAAATTAAAATTTTTTTTTTAAAAAATTCATAAAAATTGGGTGCGTATTATACATGGGTACAAGCTTTTTTCCAGCATCAGCATGCCATTTTTAGGGGTGCGTACTATACATGGGGGCGCACTATACACGGAAAAAAACGGTAAATCAGAAAAAATTTAATCAGAAAAAAATGCATATGAAGAGATACAACAGAGTTATTGTGTGGACGTATATTTTCTGGACAAGGTTGTTTTTTTGCATCATTTAACAAAAGGCGGCAACACCTGATCATCTTGTTCTTCATATTTTGCATGCCGTTTTGTTAAAATCGTTTTCCTTCGCAACAATGCAGGCAATGCGCGGATGGAGCTGTGTGGCGGCAACACAAGCGAGGGCCGAGGTTCCCTCTGCCGGGTCAAGCAACTTCCCCGCCAGAGTTTCTCCCTTTGTCGCCTCCAGGCTAGTGGACAGTCCCTGCACAACCTCCCTCCTCCCGTGGCCCTGCGGCAGCGGGCCAATGGCACGGCGACCTGCCGCGGCAGCCTGCGCCACGGGGCCTCCAAAGCGGGCTCATCTGCTCGGAAGGTGCTGGTGACCGGTGGCGGGGGATACTTTGGCTTCAGATTGGGGAGGGCATTGGCTGCACAGGGGATGTCCGTCATCCTCCTGGACCTCAACAAACCTTCGCTGGACCTCCCTGATGGAGCACTCTTCCATCAGGTACAATATATTGGGCCTGAGAGTTGTTTTACACAGCCACCAAAAGCTTGCCAGCATTTTTCCAGGGGTTTACGTGATGGGCCATTATTTTGGTGTCCAGCGACGCACAGAATATAATAGCTAAGAAGCAACAAGCGCACCTGCCTCGCCCTCCCGCCGCACGTCTCGTCGGTGCGCGCTTGAAACTCAAGCGTGTTACGTGGCACTTGCGTCAAGATGCGATCAACGAGCTTCTCGTGTGCCTCGTCCATGTGGTTCAAATGGGACAAGGCGCTGCTGACTGGGCCGCAGAGGTCAGACGACATGATTCGGGTTTCACCTGCCCACCTCAGGTTGCTCTTAACTTAATTATAGTAATTTCTCTTTCCACAGGCCGCTCAGTCCTCGTGTCGCTTCGCCTCTGCTCGTTCTACTGGAGCGAAACGGCGGCCGTGAATCACCTAAACCTGACTGTTCCTCTCTTGTTGTGGCAGAGCGATATCCGGGATTACTTGTCCCTCTTCGACGTTTGTGACGGGGTCGACTGCGTGTTCCACTCTGCCTCTTACGGCATGTCTGGTCCGGAACAGGTATTGTGTATTATTTCGATGAGATTCATCATGTCTTCGCAAGGCTATAGACAGATTATTTTGTTCAGACAATAACATTGTTTTTAGTTATCTGCTGACAGTTTCGACTGCTACTCCAGTCTTCTTCAGAGTCGAAACTGTCAGCAGGTAACAACGAAAATTTTTATTGTCTGAACAAAAGAATCTGTTTATAGGTATTGTGTATGTCATCATCATTGGTCTTCTGTTTTTTTTCCTTGACTTGTGCACAAAAAGGCCAATACGAAAATACGAGCGCCGTGCGGTAGCGGCGTATTTAAAACGGCCACATCTAATATTACAAGTGTCTATAGCATAACGTTAACAAGCGTTGCAAAACGCCAACTCATGTGCCTTTATTGCAATACTCACCGGCATATATTCTTCATCCTCTGTAAAGATTGGAGCAGCCGAGCTTCAATTGAATTGAAGCAACAACAAAACAATCATTTGTGTATGTACCTCCAAAGTAAAAAATTGTCTTCATATCTGGCACCACCAGCTGAGGAGAGAGCAGGTGGAGTCCGTCAACGTGGGCGGCACCGCTAACGTTCTTCACGGTGAGGCGAGCTTGGACGAGCGTCAAGTAGCACGCCGATAACGCTTTCCTTCTTTGAAAGTGTGCAGAGAAAGGAGCATTCCCCGGCTGGTGTACACCAGCACCACCAATGCGGTATTCGCAGGAGAGCCCATCGAGGACGGTGACGAGGCCTCCGTCCCCTGCGTACCCCCCAACATGGTTGGTAACACCTCGCCGTGGCTCCAGGATGTGTTTTAAGTCTGCTTTTGTGCGCTTCAGCACATTGATCACTACTCACGGACCAAAGCCATAGCGGAGCAGATGGTCCTCTCCGCCAACGGGTGCTCCCTCAAAGGTACGTGATGCTGCCCTTGTCGTGAAAAAACGAGCATTTGGAAAGCAAATGTATCTTCCATCTACGTTGTGTAGTATCGTGCGCGAGCCGAGCCACTGGTGATGGCGAGCCGGATTATTTTTGCTCATGGCACCTCATGTCCTCTCAGCCTCTCATGTCAGATTCCCACTTCGTTGACATGGACAGGTGTGAGACCTCTCCCCTCTTGTCTGCCATGTGACCCGACACAACATTAACAGCCGCCTCCTTATATATTCAATTAAGCTTAGAGCCTTCTGGTTCAAGATGGCGTCGCAGCCCACCACAGTGCCATTGTTTGTTTGGTTGACTCCGAAGGCAGGAGAGGTCCGTGCTTAGGTTTGTGTGCCGTGCAGGTGGCGGTGTGCTGAGAACTTGCGTCCTGCGGCCTTGCGGCATCTACGGTCCTGAAGAGCGCCGACACCTCCACAGAGTCATGGTGAGGAACACTCGCACACATTTTTAACCCACATAAATACTCAACAGGTCCCGCGTCACTCCGTCCGTCTCCCGCCGGGAAACAATTTGCATTATTTACGTCTCTCTCCAGTTACACTCTGTCTTTTTTCCAGTATTTCTTCTCCAGGCCTTTCAGCATTTCTTCTTCGTCAGGTGCCTTAGAAGCTTGAGTTTTTGAACATAGCCAACAATGAAGATGATTTGACTTGACATGAGCGGGCCTCGCATAGTGCAAGCACATACATGATTATTTTTTCCAATTTGTCTGTGTTGCTACTCTATGTGGGTCTTTGAGTCAACTACAACAAAATGCACCAAAAGCGAGTTTTCATGTTCATGGTCAATCTGACCTTGTCTTTTACTACGTGTCAGGTGAACGTGGAGCGTCGCTTGTTCAGTTTCCGCTTTGGTGACCGGCGGGCCCGAATGAACTGGGTGCACGTGGACAACCTGGTGCTGGCCCACAGGCTGGCCGCGGAGGCTCTCACCATAAAGGAAGGCTGCGTCGCTGTGAGTGTGTATCTTACTGTACTGATTTTTACCTCACTGAATATTATTTTGTTAGGGTTGTCTGGCTTTATTAGATTCCATGTTATTGCACGGAGCTGTAGCGCACCGCTTCATATCCAAACATATCGCATCGTGTCTTAGTTCTTGAATGAAATGCTGCGCCAATTTAGTTCTCTCTGTGTTGTTGATGTGTTGTTTTTTGTCTAGAGTGGCCAGGCCTATTTCATCAACGACGGACTGTCAGTTAACCTCTTTGTGTGGTTAATGCCGCTTGTGAGTTAAAAAATGTTTGCTGATGTTTCATATGGATCACAATTGGACCTTTTTAGTGTTTTATTATTATTATTATTATTATTATTATTATTATTATTATTATTATTATTATTATTATTATTATTATTATTATTATTATTATTATTATTACCGTTTTTTTCCATGTATAATGCGCAAAATTTAACGAATTTATTGTCCTAAAATCTGGGGTGCGCATTATACATAGGTACAAAGAAAAACAAAAAATATATATATATATTTTTTTTTTAATCCGGACATGATACGGAGGCCGCCATTGCAGATGCGCTTTCTTCTCTGCTGTTCACGTCAAACACGCTTCATACGAACAAAATGCTCTCCGCTTGCTCGATCATCTGCTTGTTTGCTGTCACAATGTGCCCTACACAAATCCGAAACATTTCTTCGCTATCGAGTTTGCTAGCGCATGCGCAGTGATACTGACCGGCAGAATAACATCCGGTTGTTCCCAAAGATATTTTTTCTGAAATAATTTTACGTTAATCGAGTTAAGTAGGAGTCAAAATTTGGGTGCTTATTATACATGGGTACAGGCTTTTTTCCAGCATCAACATGCCATTTTTAGGGTGCGTATTATACATGGGGGCGCATTATACATGGAAAAAACGGTATTATTATTATTATTATTATTATTAGTATTATTATTATTATTATGATCATGATTATGATTATGATTATGATTATGATTATGATTATTAGTATTAGTATTAGTATTAGTATTAGTATTAGTATTAGTATTAGTATTAGTATTAGTATTAGTATTAGTATTAGTATTATTAGTATTATTATCATTGAGTGTGACCACCACAGCTTGTTTAGAGTCCTGCTGTGATTCTAAAAGCACAAGGGGCAACTAGTCACCACCTGATTGCCAAAGTTATTCTGTTGGTGTGTAAAAAACTCAGGCACCAGGCGTGTTTTCTTGAATTGCATGCATGATTAATGGTTTCTTGTTTTTGTTGCAGTTTGAGAGGCTGGGCTACAGCCAGCCGTTGATCAACCTGCCCGTTTGGCTCGTCTATTCAGCAGGTAGCGCCTTGCTAAAGGCTTCCTATGCGGTGCCTGTTGTCACATCACACGTGTTCTTTCCTCAGCTGTCCTGGTGGAATATTTGCACCTATTGCTGAGACCCGTGATGGAGGTGCCTCTGCTGCTTACCAGGAGTGAAGTAACAAGCTCTAGTTTTTTTCACGCCTTTCCCACTCACAGAGTTCTTTTGAACACGAAGCGTGGCGATGGAAATACACCGCCGGCCGGTGCTATTTTAATTTTAAAGCTTTAAAACTTACATGAAAACTTAGAACAAGCCTCCCACCGAGGGGATCGGGGTGGAGGGGAGCAGACCATCCATCTTAAAGAAGTGCAGTCACGGCCGAAAAGGTCCTCCTCGTGAATTTGTAATGAGGCCAAAACCAAAGCTGAGCTTGCGTCGCCACATCCACAGCTCAGTCTGTCAGACATCTGCCAGCGGACGCACGATCGTGAACAAAACAAAACCCTGGCTGTTGCGAGGCCGTGGCAGGAAAATGGAGTCGAACGTTGCCTTATGTGTGTGTGTGTTTTGTGCGCAGGTGAGGAACATAGCCGTCAGCCACACCTTCAAGATAGACAAGGCCCGCAGAGAGCTGGGCTACTGTCCCAAATCCTACAGCCTAGCAGATTCTGTGGAGCAGTACCTGAAATCCCGCCAGGCTCGCTCTGGTTTTCCTGGGGTCCACTGGACCCCCCAGCTGCATGGAGTCCGTGTGCTGGTGATGTTGCTGATGATGGCTTTGGGCTCACTGCTCGTCTTGTTGAGCCAGACTCTGGCTGACCGCTAACATTGTGAAAAAATGTAAACAGTGTTGAATGCACTTGTTTCCAAATTAAGCTTGCCCCATAATAAAATTTGTCATCTGTAGCCACGGACTCATTGGATCAAATGATTCACTTTTACTTGACATTTCATGTAACTTTTTCCAAGTATTTAAAAAAATTGTTATTCTTAAATTTTTATCTGAGCCCATTTTTATTGTCATCTAATTAGTGTTAATTCCGTTCCAATTTTTATCTTTTATGGTATTACTCTTGAGTCCCATTTTAATAAATTATTTTTTCTCTCCAAATTGATTGTATTGATTGTAATGAAAACAAAAATCGACAAATAGTTTTAACTAGTAAACTATCCCTTTTGAATCTAATTTTGACACATTCATTTTAGACAAACACTCAAAGCTTGAAGATTTTAAGTATTTTTTTCCCTCCAAATCGATTGTATTGATTGTAATGAAAATAAAAATAGACAAATAGTTTTACCTAGTAAACTATCCCTTTTGAATCTAATTTTGACACATTCATTTTAGACAAACACTCAAAGCTTCAAGATTTTCGACTTTCCGCACTTTTTTTTTCCGAGTGCTTCTTCAGCCGTGTGTTTCTTCAGGCTATCACAGGAGGGCGCTACTGTATTACTGCTGCTATACTACTCAATTTTTCATTAGGAAACGTGAGCCATCCACCCACTCGAGCTTTTGGGGAATTTCCAGTCTCACGTCATTCACGGTCAAATTTGAGTTTTTAGTGTGTGAATTTTGACTTTGACAGCGTGTTTTCCCCGAATTTTGCATTTGACTTGGTTCCACCCACTGTGTATTCATACTACCTAATAAACACACTGTTAACAAGACACAGAAATACTCCCACGCTAAATGTGATGAATACTTTTTTATAAACTTTTTTTCTGTGATGGTTTGAGTCACAAGTGTCAGGCAATTCATTCAGTCAACTCCTTGCAACAAAATATAAATAAACTCTTTCAAAAATAAATAATGGAAAAGTGCTGAGAGCAGTGTCATTGTTCCAATGTATTTCAGTCAGAGAATATATATAAATTATTAGCATTACCGTAAACCGTTTTGATCCTATTAGAACATTCCAACACTTCTTTGCACATGACGGCGTTAAAAGTGTTTACGCATGCCTGCCTGTGATGTAATACGTGTTGATTAGCAGCTGAGACATCGGCAAATACTTTTGAAACGTATAAATCAGCTTTTTTAGTACTATCACTGTTTCAAGTAACTGAGAATGACAAAAATAATCAGTGCTGACTGACTAAAGCCTCGGAGGATTTGAATAGACAGTTGGCGCCTGGTCCACAATATATGAAGCACCAGAATGGTTTGAAAGTGCCCAAGAGTCCAAGGTGAGGACCGATGAGATCACATGCCGGGTGCGTCGCTGACGGGTCTGGGCTTGTGCACGTCTTCTTTGGTCTTCTGGATGCAGGTGAAGATCTCCTTGAAGAGAACCTTGTAATTGGGCTCCTCCGACGTCGTTGAGGCTTCTGTTGGCGAATCGGAGAGGCGGCGGCGGGGATGAATGCTCACGGATGGGGTTCGGGACGTCTGGACGGAGTTGTGGGGGAGCCCCGCGTTTGGCTGCTGACACCTCTGGAACAGCTCGTTGTACTTCACCTAAAACACACGCGCATGCATTTCACTGGCCGATTGTAATTGTCGGAGTTAATTGGCACCGACATGTCCGCAAAGCAGTGCTTTGGTCTCAGCAAAAAAAAAAAAATATTGAAGGATAACAGCCCTTTCAAAAAGAAAAAAAATCAAATAAATAAATTTACAAACGCCATGCAACGAATATGCAAAGATTGTACATGACAGTATTACAGTGTGGTGTTTTCTGTAGATTTTCTGCTTGCAGTTGGATTCAAATGGTGCAGATGATAAATATTTCTATTGCGATGGGCCCCAAATGAGCAAATGCGTGGCTGGTAGCAACCTGCAGTGCGTTGTAGTGCGCGTCCACCTCATTGAGCAGCAGGACACCCCTCTGCTTCACCACCTCCGCCCTCCTCACGCACATCTTGTCGTGATCGTCCCACAGGCTCGCGGCGCTCCTGCGCCTCTGTCCCTGGCGCTCCTCATCCTGGCCTTCAGTCATCTCATCAACCGCCTCCTCTGACCCATCTTGATCCGTTTCGGATTTATCGAATGAGTCATAGAACATTGCGTCGGGAAGAAGTAGTTGGTCTGGTTTCCTAGGTCGCACAGGAAACTAAAATCAGCATCCTAAACAGTCTGCGCTTCTTTACTTGGCAACTGGAGCCCGCCCGATTGCTATGTTACAATGTAACCGCAAAAATATGGAAGTTTTGAGTGAACTAGCATTTATGCACCTGGATGTGCAGTCGTCACGCCACATGAGCCTCAGGGCCTCCACTTGGGCCTTCAGCTCCACCTGCCTGGTCTGGGAACCTGCCAGGAGGCTGAGTCGTCGCTCCAGGCCTCGCTTGTCATTGGTCGCGAGTTCGCTCTCGCGTTCCGCCGCCTCCCGACGCTTCCTCTCCGTTGCTAATTGACCCTGGAGAGTGCGGACCGATCCAAGAAGAATCCAGTGTTCCTCTTCTGGGTCTCGGCGTCGATGTGGGTTGACCACGGATTCCTGGGGCAACCGCCGTCCATCTGTTTGTCGCCTATGGTTGGGTACGAAGCGGAGTCGCGACAAAGTCAAAGTGGGCGTGTCCGGAAGACCTCCTGGACGCTGCACTCTTTACCTGTCGGGCTCCATGTCAAGCATTTCTCCAAGACAGGAAACGCTCTGCGCGCTAAGGTTGCGTAGCCGCTCTTGTTTGTTCTGCTTGGATTGGGCAGTCATGAGCATCTCCAGCCGGTTCCGCAGAGCCTCCACGTGCCTTTGTAGTCCTTCGATGGACTCGGTCAGACTGGAACGAGACGGAAGACAATCGAGGAATGGCCCAAACCTATGATTTGTTGGACAGTTTAGGGAATTTGGGGATGAGTGAGTCTGTAGCCCACCAGCTAAGTTCATCTCGATGAGATAGGCTGACCTGTTTATCTTGTTCTGGGCCAGGCGCTCGTCCTGCACGAGCCTCCCGTTGCTTCGCTCCAGCTCCCTGGTGGACAGGTCCAGCTGCTCATAAACTTTGGCGTGCTGCTCGTTTACGTGACGCAGCAGCTCCACCTGCTTGGCCAGATACTGGCCAACAGGACAAGGAAGACGTTTGGAGTTGGAGTCAAGTGATGTCATTTTCAATCGACGCTCACCGACTCAGACTACCCGATTATCGTTTACACCTCGCTTACAAGGAAAATCTCATTTTCAAACCCGCTCCTTGTCAGTGCTCTCTTATGCAGCCGCATTCCCGAAATATATAGCATGCTGCTAAACACAACGACAGCAGCAGTGAGCAAAACAGGGCAACGCCACTGCTGACTTCCTTGCCCGCTCTGGGCGCGTGCGTGCGTGTGTGTATGCCACCTCTATTTCCAGCAGCTGATCTTTGTTGGCGGAGTACATGTGCTGAAGCGCCTGCTCCAACTCGCGGTTGCGTTCCAGGAGGGTTTTGCCTAGTATAGCAGCCAAATGGAGATCTGTCCCAAACATGTAGAAACAAACTTGAAATCGTCAAAAATACATGACGTACATACCAACATATTTGGCCCGAGCCCTGCCCTGGATACAAATCTGCCTGCCTCGTTGCTTCAATCTCTCCACTGCTCAGGTCACTTAGATACAACTAAAGCAGTGCTTCTCAAATAGTGGGGCGCGCCCCCCTTGGGGGGCGCGGTGCTATTCCTGGGGGGGCGCGTGTGACCCTGGGGAACAGGCTTTTTTTTTGGCAGTACTAGAATAAAGTGTAATTGCGCGTTTACTACAGCAGGGGGCAGTGGCGCTCTCATTGTTACTTCTGTCACGTTTGCGACAGTGCAACATTTTACGACTTACAAGACAAGTTAGGATAGTCACGGTGGGGAGGGGGGGCGCGAATAGTTTTCTTCTTGCTAAGGGGGGGCGTAACAGAAAATAATTGAGAAGCACTGAACTAAAGCAATACGTATAATAAATCCTCCATAAGGATTACAAACCAGATAAGAAACATCTTTCACTATATAATAATTGATAAACCTTGGTCGCTTGTAAAAATAAATAAATAAGTAAGTAAGTAAGTAAGTAAGTAAGTAAGTAAGTAAGTAAGTAAGTAAGTAAGTAAGTAAGTAAGTAAGTAAGTAAGTAAGTAAGTAAGTAAGTAAGTAAGTAAGTAAGTAAGTAAGTAAGTAAGTAAGTAAGTAAGTAAGTAAGTAAGTAAGTAAGTAAGTAAGTAAGTAAGTAAGTAAGTAAGTAAGTAAGTAAGTAAGTAAGTAAGTAAATAAATAAATAAATAAATAAATACGGAAACTCTAGCACCTAATCCTATTCTACCCACTTTTTGTGGTAGTTTTGTTTGATGGCCTGTGTGATTAATGCCTTAACTCAATAACGTTTGGTGGATAGTCTTACCGTGCTCGAGGTCCCGCTGAACACACCAAGTATCTCCATTTTTGTCAAAATCGTCCTCAAGAATCCCTTCAGCTAACATTGTTACAAACGACCACCGCAGAACTAATGCTTATAGTTTGACTGACTAGAACTAATGCAAGTTGTTCCCGAGTTGCTCTCGCACTCCGCCCTGTTGCCAAACTGCACAGCAAATCCGCAGCTCCACTCGGGGCGGTGTGCTGACACAGACGCGTGGCATGTCGCGAATACATACAAACAGCCGCCAGGTGGCACCCCATAGAAAATGTCGTCTTAGCAACTGTACACTGTGAAAAAAAAGCAACTATAGTTGTGTATACACTCTGTGATAACGACAATTTTATTTTATGCTTTCAATGCTCTGAGAGAATAGTGAGTTATTGAAGTTGTGTATATTTTAAAATGAAGAAATAGGTTTTAGCTTTCGGTTTCCGGTATGTGTGAGAGACGATCATCCCGGACGTCAAATTCGTTTCGACCAATCAGCATGCTCGTCAAAGTACCGCCTTCTTGACAAACAACTTGTTGTCCAGGAAGTAACGTTGCTTACTTTATTAATGAACTCTTACCAGGGGGTTTGCAGTGCGGCACCATCTGACACAACTATTCACAGAGGCACGACACCGTTAGTTACATTTCGGTGCTTTCGCTAATAACTGCGAAATGCTCAACTAAAGGTGCGTTAGACCGATTTTTGACGGTTTGCAGAGCGTCATCTGGGGCTGCGGTGGCCGCGGAAGGCGAAAGGTGTGCGAGGAGGCATCATGAAACTGCTGCGAGATTTGGAAGTAAACCCGGCGGCTTTGGCTTATGCCATGACCACTCTGGGAGCTGCCATGATCAACAACATATTCAACTTCTACTACGTGAAGCTCTTCATCAGCAAGTACCAGATATCCGAGGGGGCTTTCCACAAATCTCAAGTGAGTGTCACGACATTAGTACGCGCCTTGTGTCAACATGACTATCAATGTGCTTGCAGTTCGTGTATTTATGATAACAGGCAGTTTTGAAGTATATTGTTAAACTTGTCTTACAGGAATGTTTGTGGAGTTAATTTTTAAACCAGGATGCAAAGTCACTGAGCAGTTTGCTCGTGAATTCCAAATCGAATACCGTTGAGGTTATTGTATTTTACATCATTTTTTTTTGTAATCAGCCTGCTAAACGCAGTTTGCCTTTGCATAGGTGGTATACATGCTGTGGAATGCCATCAATGATCCTCTCTTTGGATACCTGCAAGACAACTCCAAAATGGCGTGCTGCTCTCAGCGGCGGCTCTCCATCCTGTACGGCGCCCCGCTCTACTCCTTGGCATTCCTCATCGCCTGGTTCCCGTGGAGGTCCTACTCCCCCAGTGACTGGCTGTGCGGTGTCCACTTGACAGTGGCGTTGTGCGCCTTCGACGGCTTGCTCACGTTTGTGCTGCTGGCACAGTGTGCCCTGTTTGCCGAGATTTCCAGCCAGCATCAGAGCCGACTGAGACTCATTAAGTACAACCAGGTAAAGTTAAAGGTGGCCGAGAAACTTGGAGGATGATATTGTTGTCATGTTTTGCCAGTGATGCTTGGAAAGGAAAAAAATTGTAGGAGCACATTCTGGCCGTGTCAACAAAATGACACAGGCCGTCTACCCGATTGCTTCTTTGTGACTTCCCAGGTGGCATCGCTGCTGGGCTCCTCAAGCGTGCTCTTCTGCGGCATGCTGTCCCAAAATATGGAGGACTTGACAGCCTTCCAGGCGTTCTCTGTCCTCGTGGCCATCCTGAGCTGCGTCTGCATGATCTACACGGGCCTCCACAGCCAGAGCCAGTTTGACGACAAAGCGTCCGACGACTTAGACGAGCCCGCTTCCAGCTGCTCCGAGTCTTCCACCTACACTGTGAAAATGCTGACCTGGCAAATCCTCATCAACAGGGACTTCCGGTTCTTTGTGCTCATGAACTTTTTCCAGGTCTTTATGCTGGCGTTCTTCAGTAATTTTACACTGATATTCGCCGAGCACTTGATTCCCCCAGACGTGCTTTCGCCACTGGCCAGAAGCGTCATGTACGGCGCGGGATTCATTTGTCCTCAGGTAAGAATGGGGGAAGGGGGGTAAGCGCGACGCTTTCATTCTTCAGGGATGAGAATCTTACGCGGATCCGCGGATTTCCGTGTTTTTTTCCATTGGGAGTATCATTTTTGTGAATCGTATAGATCCGTTGAGACAATTGTTTTTATATGGGAGCAAGTCGAACGGGATCAGGAACTGCTTCAGATGGGCATGGCTCGAGAGGAGCGTCATCTTACAACTCGGAACACAAAGACGCTCTTAAAGCAATGCAACAGTGAGCGCCCGGCGAGCTGCGGGTGGGCGATCGGACTAAATTAAGCTCCCTGCGCACTGAGGTCCACTTCAATCTTGGAAAGTACATCAGGACTTTAAAAATATTTTCTAAATTTCAGTAACGGCTCTGTCACAATAATGCGATCAGCGCGGTGCAGTTGCGCGTTCGGTGACGCGCTGCGTTTGCGCGTTCGGCGGTGGGCTGCAGTTGGGCGATCGGACAAAATTAAACTCCCTGCGCACATAGGTCCACTTGAATTTTGGAAAGTACATCAGGAATTTAAAAATATTTTCTAAATTTCAGCGACAGCTCTGTCACAATAATGCAACCAGCTATGGTTGCGCGGTCGGTGGTGCGCTGCAGTTGCGTGATCGGACAAAAATGCGCAAATGAAAAAATGCTTAAAAAAGTCTTTGAACGGATTAAAAAAAACCAACTATTTGTAATGGGAACAATAGATTCGGAATTTGACCGATTCGCTTCTCAAACCGCCTTCTGGAACGGATTGTGGTCGAAAACCAAGGCTTGACTGTACTATATTCACCTTGTTTTTTTTAACAAAACTGTTGAAATTTAGTGATGAAATTAATGGTTTTGGGGTTGCTATACTGCCAAAATCCAGGAGTTTCCAGGGAGCTTTTGACTCTGAGCATCCTTCGGGGCGTTGCCTGTGGGCCCTGTGGCCCCCAATAGGGGCTTGTGGCCCCTGCGGCCCCCAATAAGGGCCTGTGGCCCCTGGCCCACTGCGGCCCCCATTGGGGGGGATCCTGCGGTCCCTGGCCCCCTTCAGCCCCCCCAGTGGGGCATGCGGCCCCCAGACCCCGGCTACTTTTCAGTGTTTTTTTTCATTTGCCGTTCTCATCCCTGATTCTTAGGATTTTGGGGGGATGTTGACTATGATTTGAATGCAAATCTAATTTGATGCCCACCCTCAGCTGTTAGTGTTGACCTGCAACAGACTTCTTCACAACCTCGGCTACTACAGAATCATCCTGTACACCTTCTACTTGGAGGTCTTAATGGGGGCTTTTATGCTGGCCCTCGGTGCTCAGAATTATCGTATCCTGGCGTTATTCCTCACCCTCAGCATGTAAGTCATTCAACCAACTTCTTTTTTAATGATGATTACATCCATGACTGTTTGTCTGCTCGCTCCTTTCTGCTTGGCAGGGTCACGGTGCAAGCCACCTTCAGTCTGTTCGGCTTGCCACTGGCAGATATTATCGACGTCGACATGCACAAGTACAAGCGCAGGTAGCGTGTGTTTTGCGCCAGCTCTCGCTTCTCTCTACGTTGCCGGCGCAGGTTATTTTGCGCCGATTGCGCCGTTTTGTCCGCTTTGAATTAATCTGCTCGTCGCGGCGCATCACCGGATGTCATTTGTAGTGAAACGATAAATCTCCCACTTCCCGAATCCAAATGAAATTGCTTTGTTTACTGTGGTGCAGCTTTGAAGGGAGCAGACCTCTTTCCGTGGAAATGATTTGCAAAGTTAAATCAAAATCTGAATATGCAACTTTCTAGCTAATGTATTCTTGAAGTTGTAGCGCTGCCAAAATGGTGTTCTTTCTCATGTCAACATCTGACCTTTGCTTTGTTGCTCGCGTTTGAGTGGGCAGACGTGTTGCGTGTACGTGAGTGGTTCTCTCTGATGGCATTTTGGCAGCTCCCCTCTGTCATCCATGGTGTTTGGGACCAACGCCCTGTTCACTAAGCCCGCTCAGTCTCTTGCGCCCATGTTGGTGATCAACATTCTCAACCAGTTTGGCTACGAGCAGCTGAAGGATGCCGGGCGGGACGTCGACGTGAGGTAAATAAACGGTGAAGTGAAAAACGGAATAATTGACTTGCACTCGCGTCAGCTCCGGATGAGCGGAAGACGATAGAGCGCTGAGAAATGTTCAAATTCACAAGAGTTGGGATGCTCCATCTCCCCTTTGCAGAGCCGTGGAAAGCCTCCACAGTGTCATGTTCTACTTGGTGTGCACGGTGCCCATGTGTGTGGCCGCCGTTCAAGTCCTGGCTTGGAGGCCCTTCTCCATACGCAACAGTCACACCGTGGACAGGAGGTACGCCGACAGCTAGTGAGAAAACGACCCACCCGCCTCGATCGGGCCGGATCGTTGCGGAGAAGCGGCGCCGGCCAGCGTGTTTTCAACAGAATCCAGGTGACTTTTTAATCTTCTCATGAAGATGTGCCACTCAAGGCAGATGCAACTATTTGACTGAGTCACAAGACCACGTGATCAACGGCAGAGTCTGTTGACTTTTGCCTCAGCAGAACCAGTCGCAAGATTCATGAGCCTCACGGGTTGGAGGCCACGCACTCTGGCGTGATGCGGCTGGAAGCTCGGCGCACCTCGACAAAATCTGTGTGACGCCCGGTCAACTTGTTCAAATTTTAGATGTTTTGTTGCCTTTGGGGCATATTTGTCCAGGAAACGCCCATTGTTGCATTCTAGACATTAAATTTCATATTTTCTACCCCCACGTCATGGTTGTGGGTCAGAAGGGTTTCTGACGCTTCTGTGGTGCGCGTGCGTAGTGGAGAATGCAACCCGACGCACCTTGTCTGACATGTACAATGATCAAGTGTCAAGGAGCAAATGACAAGCACAAGTTGGCTTTCGTCTTTTTTTTTTTTTTTAAATGGTTTACTCTTTACCTCTTTCCTGGTAGTTCTATTTGTGCTCACATAGTAGATCTAAAAGTCAGACCTATTTCAAATGAGTACTCAAAGTACGTGATTGAGGCTTTACTTCACATGTATACATTAATTTTTTAGTTAGTTATTGTTTTAGGTGTGTGGGGTTTTTTTTCTGGGGGGGGCGGATTTTGCAGTTTTGAAGTGAAACTTTTGACCTTTGTAATGATATTAGGAAATAATAAAGATGCCACTTGCTTCGGCAGACGGGCTCAACTGCTCCACGTTTGGCATGGCCGCTCCACGTATTGGGGGGAGTTAAAATCCTCAAGTGAGAAAACATTGTGACATTGTTTTTGTTCCCACTTCAAGACAGATAGAAGAATTGAAACAAAACAACAAATGGTGTGCAGCACACGCAGCGCTGTGTTACACATTTTGATAGATGTCATCGGGCGCATTGTCCGCCTGGGCAGCTGCTGCCTGCACAACATATCAGTCTCATCAGAGCCACACGTGTACCCGCACGCCTCACTCAGCAGAGTATACCTGGACCAGCGCCGGGTGTTTTTCCGCCGTCTCTTTGCTTCTCCCGTTGCGTTGGCGGTGCATCTCTTGCAGCACGTCGTGGAAGACTCTCGTTCTCTTCGTGTTCTTCTGTTGACGAGCAAAGTTTATGAAACTGCAAGCAGGAGTGTTTCTTGTGTTCCCACTGGCCAGACAGCCGCCACGCCCTCGCCCAGTTTGCCCGAACGGTGCGTCCGGTTTTGTCCGCCGTAAGAATACGTGGCCTCAGTGCGAAGAAGCCAGTGACTGCCGGTTGTGTAATGCTATGGTAGTTCCTTTTTTGTTTTTTCCTCTGACCTTTACTCTGGATTGTTCACTCATCAACCTCCAAAAGTACCAAAAACGGACGAAATTAAAAAAGAACTGACCTTGTCACTTTTGTGTGTCCGTCTACAGTTGCATATGTTCAGGCCATACTGAAATACACACAGAAAGCCGAGCTTACAACACGCACGCGTTTGCTCCTTGACAACGGAAGAAGCTGTTCTGCATCCGTTACCTTCTTTTGAACAATGAGTGTCACCGTGGCCGAGCTGTAGAGGGCCAAGACGACGACCGTTAACCACAACAGAACATGACCCACCATGAGTTTTGTCTTTTCTGCAAGCAAAAGGAAACTTGGAACACCACATGTCCACTAATGTATCGATTCAGCTTTTATATATATATCATAAAATCTGATGTTTTAAAAAATCGGATTCATCAATTAGGACAGATGAATCAACTACTAAAATAGGGAACGTTCCTATGTTTCTTCCTTACCCTTCACGACAAGGGTTGTTCCCAGGCCAACATGCTGAGCGCCGGGTGTCGGTTCCCTCTGGGTCGTGGCGGCACAGTAGTAAATCCCGCTGTCGTTGCCGTTCAGGGAGCGAATTTGTAAATCGGCTCCATGTAGGCTGTACTTGTGATGGTTTTGGGCCAGGTCAAGAGTGCCGTGCGATCTGTGCTCAAAAGCGAACCACTTGTAGCGGAGATTTTCGGCCAAGCAGTCGGGAAGGAAGCTGCACTGGATGACGGCATCTTGTCCGAGTTGGCGCCAAATCACGCCACTCGGTTGTGACAGGCAGCTGTGAGCTTGGGCCATTCCTGATTGAATAGGTTGACGCCTTCAACTTTGGTCGTGCGTTTGTGATGAGCGAGGAACGGCCAAGTACGTACCTTTTGGTGTCAGCCGGGTGAGAGAAAGGAGAGAAAGCCAAAACAACGGCACCATGTCTGCGGACAAATGGTCAATGAGCTCATGATAGCGTGCACGAGGCAATGGAAATGGGTAAATTCCATTTACTCAACACTTCCTTCCTCTTTCCTCCCAGCCAGCGAGTATTTGCAACTAGGGGTGTAAATCACGGGTTTTGTCACGATACGATATCATATCGATACAAAGAACTACGATACGATATTTGCCGATATCTTAAAGCCTGCTGCGATTCATTCACGATATATCACAATATAGTGCTCTACGATCAATATATATATTTTTCTAAATAAAAAATATAGAACAATATCCTGATTTATAAGAATTCATACGCAAAATCAACAAGGTACTGCAAACTCTTTATTTAAGAAATTACAAGAGTATTGTAGTATACAAAGTGCTTATTTTAACACTGGACTTTGATGTCGTGGTTTTTCTTTAAATGTGCGGCGAGATTTGTGCTCCCTGAATATTTGATCACCGCATGGCAGGATTTACAAACTGCACGTGTCTTGTCCGTTGAGCCAACTTATCTTTGGAATCCAAAGTGCTTCCAAACGAATGACTTGAAGCCTAAAGGGAAGCAAATTTCCTCGTCTTTTTAGACACTAGCCATAGCCACCAGCCCAGGAGCCGCGTACTAGTTGTCGACTCCCCTTTCACGTGCCTGCTCTGCTCACAACACAACGCCGAGCGCACTGCTCCCGGAAAGAGGAAGCAAGCAACAATGAACTGGATTTCAAAATAAAGTCGCGTCTAATGTCCGAGGTCAAACACTGCGATATAAATCGATGTTTACGTTTAGCATCGATGCCAATAAATCGTAAAGCATGATATCGATTAATCGATGTGCATCGATGAATCGTTACACCCCTATTTGCAACTTTACGGACATGATATTGGAACTCATCGGCCCACTAAATTTCATGCGAAAACTCATTCAGCTGTTTTGGAAAGGCAGCAGGAGGGATTTCAATTAAAACAGTCAAATATATTTTGTTCCCTTTTATGCAATGTGGGACAAAAAGGAACAAACAATTGTATCTCAAATCGACGTTCCCCAATGAAATGACTGGAAATGTCATTAATATGTTCCAGGCCCCACAAAATAGTTTATAAATCAGAATTTACTGACTGTGGCTCCTCCCGGTGTGCACTCTGTGGCTTATTATGGATGACTTTCTATTTTTTCTTAACTTGTTAGTGGAAAGAGCTACGTGACTGAAAAATCTGCATAATTATTGACTTTCTTTAATTTCGATATGATTAGTCAGTCTCACGCAAGTGACATGTCGCTCACCCAGTTTATGGGCGGGTCTTGTTGCGTTGTCAATCAAACATATTGTCCAACCGCAATCCGTTCATGTGTTGTGTTGACGCCCCCTTCCACGTCGACCTGCACACTCGCCATATTTTCAAGCCGGGGAGAACCGCGCCGCTCTGTTAGCTTGCCGAGTGAAAGCGAACATTAGATCTCACCAGAGGTTATAAAAGTAGAACATCGAAATTTTAGAGGAGGAATTTCATCTAAGTTGGCGTTTGAGTTGTGAGCTTGTCACCATGAACGTTTTCCGCCTGACAGGAGACCTTTCTCACTTGGCAGCCATCATCATCCTGCTACTGAAGATATGGAAAAGCAGGTCGTGTGCAGGTGAGTTCCGACCACATTGACACATCTCTACATCTTCACACAAAGTAGCATGTTGGTAAGGTATAGTTGAAAATGATCGTCTACTTGATTCGCCTGCTGCGTTAGCTGCGAAGTAAGCTAGCGACCCCCGATTCATTCATTTGCGGAAATGACTAGCATGCACGACTAGTACAACTGGATCTTAGCATTACTATAAAGAGTCGCAATTTATCTTTAGTCTCTCTTGTTTTGCTCACGTCAGTGTTGTGTGCATTGATCAATCGTTGGAGTCAACAAACTAGCTTGCCTGCGATGTAAATTGCATATTTAATGAAGTCCAAAACGTCTGAATACCTGCATAAATCACAGGTCCACATTTATTGCACTATACTGCATGTGGCACAGCAGTTTTTTTTTCTGCTTCTACCACATTCATTCTCTACACTCCCCCGTCGTTTGTTCGACGCTCGATTTTTTCAGTCTGGCGTCTGACGTGGCGTTTTTGACGCGCTACGGAAGTAGCTATCATGCTAAAAAGCCGCGTCGCTTTTTCGCGTTGTTGTGGGCGTTCAACATTTACACAAACATTCAACAGCCCGTGCTGTTAGATTGCACGATAACGGAAGAGCCCCGTTACTAATTAGTTCCTTATTTCAGGCTTGAAAAGTGAGAAGGCTCTCAGGTTACTGTCTCGCAATTCTCAATAGTTTTGAATTTACCTTTTAGGTAGACATTTTAAATACATATGTGATATCTTTTGAAGAAACGTAACTATAAATAGAAGACCCCATATTTTCAAATTATATTACATTTGTCTTTTTAGAAGTTATCAACTCGGCATCCTTCTTGAAGTCACACTGATCAGTTTCAATTGGCTTTAGGCCTGGGCTCTGTGAGCTCCCTTGAACACGCTTGAGTCCAGTGTATAACAAAGAAAGACTTGCATGAAACCTCATCCTTTAAAAACACGGGGAGGATTGCATCTAGAAGCCAAACACAAGATCCACGAAAGGATGCACTGTGAATTCTGAGCGACGGTCAATACCTCCGTAATTCCACGAGGCGGCACTGTTCTAGAATTTTGGAGGATCGTTTGCAGTTTCCAGCCTTTGCAGTGAAAATCATTGTGCTTGTTCCGGAAGGTATCTCGGGAAAGAGTCAAATCCTCTTTGCGATTGTGTTCACCACACGCTACTTGGACCTGCTGACATCCTTCATCTCGCTCTACAACACGTGCATGAAGGTAGGTTCTCTTGAATTTTCATATTGTTTGCAAACAATACGCTGGCAGAAAGTGGTTGACCTGCGCTGCGGTGAACTGGAACCGGTAACCAAAGGCAACAGTTTGGCCTCCCGGGAGCGAGCGCAACGTCACGGCGAGCCACTCTTGACTTATGATGCGACGCTCCGCCTTTCCAGGTGATCTACATCGGCTGCGCCTACGCCACCGTCTACTTGATCTACGTCAAGTTCCGGGCTACCTATGACGGCAATCACGACAGCTTCAGGGTGGAGTTCCTGGTAGTCCCTGTCGGGGGTCTGTCCGTGCTCATCAACCATGACTTTTCCCCCCTTGAGGTGCATTTTTTCTTTTTTAATAGACATGTATTAACAGGCCACCTGCAGAATCAATGGTGTCTTGCATTAAAACACTACGTTTTCAGCGACTACCGTATACGGGAGCAAGGCAGATATCCCACCGTGTGTTTTCAGATCCTGTGGACGTTCTCCATCTACCTGGAGTCGGTGGCTATCTTGCCCCAGCTCTTCATGATCAGTAAGACGGGTGAGGCGGAGACCATCACCACCCACTATCTGTTCTGCCTGGGCCTGTATCGAGCCCTCTACCTCTTCAACTGGATCTGGCGCTTCTACTTTGAGGGATTTTTTGACCTGATCGCCATCGTCGCCGGCGTGGTCCAGACAGTCCTCTACTGCGACTTCTTCTACCTTTATGTCACCAAAGGTATTCACGATTAACTGCATTTTGAGCCCGTTTCCTCTTCAAGAACTGCATCTAATACTGGGTGCAACACATATCATATCAGATTTGAGGAAAACACAAGGCAATTGCTTGTAAAACTGGTCGAAACATTTCCAAAACGTGGAATCTGCAAATAATGGTTGTGGGAGGGAGTGAAGTTTGTCCGGCTAAGATGTGTTGGCATGATTTCAGAGATAGTCCCGTTTGTTTTTCAAAGTAGGGTTTTAAAGATGACCAAGTGTGTCAAATTAGGTTTCTATACTAGGGTCAGTATTTTCAAAGTTGGGGTTTATTTTTAACCTTTTATAGAATTTATACTTGAACAAACTCCTTGAGTTTCTTTTATCGGATCATCTTCAAACTGGGGGTTTCATGTAAACACAGTGAAGCTGAAAAGTTCTCAAAAGCTTTTTATCTTTTTTGTCAATGTGAGAAATGATGTGGCGCTTCATGAAACTGGTCGCCAGGAAAATTAGATTTTTTTCAAGACTGTAGTCCGCTGTTGAGAGTCGAAAACCTATGTTCATAAGATGGCCACTTTTCCTGCATGCTTGACTGTTTTGCGGCTACCTTTGTTTCAGTGTTGAAAGGCAAGAAGCTGAGCCTGCCGGCGTAAGGCCCACGGGCGGTCCTGGCAGCGGCCGAGACAATGTGATGGAACGCCGTCGCCTTCTATCCAGCCGGTGAGCCGACCGATACTAACAGGGAAAAACCAAAACAAACACTTTTGATGGCCGATCGACAGCGGCACGCGGGGGGAACAAAACCTTCTTTCAAGTCCAACGTCACATTAGCGTGTTTGACCTTCTTGCCTTCAACTCCCTTTTCATTGCTGGTCCAGTGGCAGAAAAGGCTTTTTTTCCACTCATGGGAGGCTCTTACACTTTTTAGTATTTTGCCATGTCCAATTTATTAGTTGTTTTTTTTTCGTTGTTTTTTTTTTTTTACAAAGTCACAAATGGGGCGACTCTTGGTAAGGAAATGTACATATAGTTTTATTAAAAAAAACAAAAAGTACATCTGAGTGCCTCACGACAGCCATGTCTGACTTGTCACACTTTTTGGTGTTTTTAATTTTTTTCCCCTCATTTTGTATGCATATTATTTCATACATTTATCCTCTCTGAGAATGAATTTAAAGACCGATTAATACATTTCCAATGGACAACAAAGAATACAGATGATGACAGAGTTCACAAATGCTTCAAGCAAGACCAGCCGTCATGTTCTTTTCCTTTCTTGTCTGGATGTGAACTGGCGACTGACAGTCAGCGGGCGTTACCGCTTGGACGAACAGCTAAGAATCTTATCTCTGCTCTAAATCTGATCCAAGTTGGCTACTCCTCAAGCGTTGGGATGGTTTTGCTTTCTAATTCCAGTCTTCTTCATTTTGCATGATATCGGCTTCATTAAAGATTTTGAAGAGAATCGCTACTGAGCATTTGAGTGGAGTTTTTGAAAAATGCAGGGAGCTGATTGGTTAACGAGCACAAGCAAAAGCTCCTTTATGAGCAATTTTCTTGACAGTCTGTTAAAAGCAAAGCAGGACGAATCAACAAAGATTTATTTCCACATCCAGACCCAGTTCAGACCTCCAGGGGGCCCTACGCAAAAATATGTCAAGCCCACCCTCCCAAGAGAGACCAGAGAGACTAAATTTGACAGACTGAAATTAAGTTTAACATGAAAAACATTAACAATTACTCAGTTTTATATAAACAGTTGTTCCACCTCCTACTCTGTAACAGCATCTACTCAAATGTAAAAATACAACAGGTTAGTAGATAGGTAAATAGTAGGGGTGTAAATCGCGGGGTTTGTCACGATACGATATCATATCGATACAAAGAACTACGATACGATATTTGCCGATATCTTAAAGCCTGGTGCGATTCATTCACGATATATCGCGATATAGTGCTCTACGATCGATGTATTTTTTTTGAAATAAAAAATATAGAACAATATCCTGATTTATAACAATTCAATACTGCAAACTCTTTATTTAGGAAATTACAAGAGTATTGTAGTATACAAAGTGCTTATTTTAACACTGAACTTTGATGTCGTGTTTTTTCTTTAAATGTGCGGCGAGATTCGTGGTCCCTGAGGGTCCCTTTTGCTAAAGGGGAGCAAATTTCTTCGTCTTTTTGGACACTAGCCATAGCACCAGCCCAGGAGCCGCGTACTAGTTGTCGACTCCCCTTTCACATGCCTGCTCTGCTCACAACACAACGACGCCGCGCGCACTGCTCCCGGAAAGAGGAAGCAAGCAACAATGAACTGGATTTCAAAATAAAGTCGCGTCTAATGTCCGAGGTCAAACACGGCGATATAAATCGATGTTTACGTTTAGCATCGATGCCAATAAATCGTAGAGCATTATATCGATTAATCGTTGTGTATCTATGAATCATTACACCCCTAGTAAATAGAGGTAACAAATAGGCTGCACTTAAATTTATCGTATTTCCTCAATTAATAGACTGCCCCCTAATATTAGCTTGCCTTTTAGTAACCTGGTTTAAAATGTTTTTTATATGAATATGTTAAGAAGTCAATATGTAAAATTAATTAATGGCAATGGGTAGCGTAACCCCTGGAGGTGGGGCTCGAAGGCGAGCGTCTGGTGGCCGGGCCTTCGCCCATGGGGCCCGGCCGGGCACAGCCCGAAAAGGTAACGTGAGTCCCCCTTTCCATGGGCTCACCACCTATCGGAGGGGCCAAAGGGGTTGGGTGCATTGTGAGCTGGGCGGCGGCCAAAGGCAGGGACCTTGGCGGTCCGATCCCCGGCTGCAGAAGCTGGCTCTTGGGACATGGAATGTCAACTCTATGGCTGGAAAGGAGCCCGAACTGGTGTGCGAGACAGAAAAGTTCCGACTAGACAGTCTGACTTGCCTCCGCACACAGTACTAGCCTCTCGAGAGGGGCTGGACTCTCTTCCACTCTGGAGTTGCCCACGGTGAGAGGCATCGAGCAGGTGTGGGTATACTTAGTGCCTCCCAGCTGGGCGCCTACACATTGGGGTTCACCGCCTTCGGGTGGGGGGACGGGTCCTGACTGTTGTTTGTGTCTATGCACCGAACAGCAGCTCAGAGCACCCACCCTTTTTGGGGTCCCTGGAGGAAATCCTGGAGAGCGCTCCTTCTGGGGACTCCATTGTTCTACTGGGTGACTTCAATGCTCACGTGGGCAATGACAGTGAGACCTGGAAGGGTGTGATTGGGAAGAACGGCCCCCCCCGATCTGAACCCGAGCGGTGTTCTATTATTGGACTTCTGTGCTCGACACAGATTTTCTATAATGAACACCATGCTCAAACATAAGGGTGTCCATGTGTGCACTTGGCACCAGGACACCCTAGGCCGCAGTTCGATGCTCGACTTTGTAGCCGTGTCATCGGATTTGCGGCCGCATGTTTTGGACACTCGGGCGAAGAGAGGGGCGGAGCTGTCAACTGATCACCACCTGGTGGTGGGTTGGCTCCGATGGTGGGGGAAGATGCCGGTCCGACCTGACAGACCCAAACGCTCTGTGAGGGTCTGCTGGGAACGTCTGGCAGAATCCCCTGTCAGGAAAAACTTCAACTCCCACCTCCGGCAGAGCTTTTCCCACGTCCCGGGGGAGGCGGGGGACATCGAGTCCGAGTGGATCATGTTCCGCGCCTCCATTGTTGAGGCGGCCGACCGGGGCTGTGGCCGTAAAGTCGTTGGTGCCTGTCATGGCGGCAATGCCCGAACCCGCTGGTGGACACCGGCGGTAAGGGATGCCGTCAAGCTGAAGGAGGAGTCCTATCGGGCTGTTTTGGCCCGCGGGACTCCGGAGGCAGCTGACAGGTACCGGATGGCTAAGCGGAACGCGGCTTCGGCGGTTGCTGAGGCAAAAACCCGAGCGTGGGAGGAGTTTGGCGAGGCCACGGAGAATGACTTCCGGACGGCTTCGAGGAAGTTCTGGTCCACCATCCGGCGTCTCAGGAGGGGGAAGCAGTGGAACGTCAACACTGTTTACAGTGGGGATGGCGTGCTGCTGACCTCGACTCGGGACGTTGTGAGTCGGTGGGGAGAATACTTCGAAGACCTCAATTCCACCTACACGCCTTCCATTGTGGAAGCAGGGCCTGGAGACTCTTGAGGCGGACTCTCCAATCTCTGGGGTCGAAGTCACTGAGGTACCGTTTTTTTCCGTGTATAGTGCGCAAAATTTAATTAATTTATTGTCCTAAAATCTGGGGTGCGCATTATACATGGGTACAAAAAAAATTAAATTTTTTTATTTTTAATTTTTTTTAATTTTTTTTTTTTTTTAAAGAAAGTCATGGTACAACATACGACCGCAATGCTCTCGTATCAGACGCTTGCTCGATCACCTGCTCGTTTGCTGTCTGTCACAATGTACCCTACACAAATCCGAAACATTTGTTGCGGCTCCGAGTCACGACGAGGGGCAAGTTTTGGTTTCCAAGGGTGTTTTTATTCCTCTTCAACGTCTCTCCCATACAGAGCCGCCTTTTTCACGTCCGCACGCCTTTTTCACATGCGCGCACGGAGCGCGGTGGTGCGTTTATGGGCAGTCGGAGAACCCGAGCGTGGGAGGAGTTTGGCGAGGCCACGGAGAATGACTTCCGGACGGCTTCGAGGAAGTTCTGGTCCACCATCCGGCGTCTCAGGAGGGGGAAGCAGTGGAACGTCAACACTGTTTACAGTGGAGATGGCGTGCTGCTGACCTCGACTCGGGACGTCGTGTGTCGGTGGGGAGAATACTTTGAAGACCTCCTCAATTCCACCGACACGCCTTCCATTGTGGAGGCAGGGCCTCGGGAATCTGAGGCGGACTCTCCAATCTCTGGGGTTGAAGTCACTGAGGTAGTTAAAAAACTCCTCGGTGGCAAGGCCCCGGGTGTGGATGAGATCCGCCCGGATTTCTTAAGGGCTCTGGATGTTGTGGGAATGTCATGGCTGACGCGTCTCTACAGCATCCCGTGGACATCGGGGACAGTGCCTCTGGATTGGCAGACTGGGGTGGTGGTTCCCCTCTTTAAAAAGGGGGACCGGAGGGTGTGTTCCAATTACAGGGGAATAACACTTCTCAGCCTCCCTGGTAAGGTCTATTCAGGGGTGCTAGAGAGGAGGGTCCGTCGGGAGGTCGAACCTCGGACTCAGGAGGAGCAGTGTAGCTTTCGTCCTGGCCGTGGAACAGTGGACCACCTCTACACCCTCGGCAGGATCCTCGAGGGTGCATGGGAGTTTGCTCAACCAATCTACATGTGTTTCGTGGACTTGGAGAAGGCGTTCGACTGTGTCCCTCGGGAGGTTCTGTGGAGGGTGTTTCGGGAGTATGGGGTGCCGAGCCAACTGATAAGGGCGGTTCGGTCCCTGTATCACCGATGCCAGAGTTTGGTCCGCATTTCCAGCAGTAAGTCGGATTCGTTTCCAGTGAGGGTTGGACTCCGCCAAGGCTGCCCTTTGTCACCGATTCTGTACATAATTTTTACGGACAGAATTTCTAGGTGCATCCGAGGCGTTGAGGGGGTCCGGTTTGGGGACCTCAGCATCGCGTCTCTGCTTTTTGGAGACGTTGTGGTGCTGTTGGCTTCTTCAAGCCGTGATCTCCAGCTCTCACTGGAGCAGTTCGCAGTAGAGTGTGAAGCGGTCGGAAAAGGGTGGAATGCCCTCTCCAGATCAGGGATGGGATCTTGCCCCAAGTGGAGGAGTTCAAGTATCTTGGGGTCTTGTTCACAAGTGAGGGGAGGATGGAGCGCGAGATCGACAGGAGGATGGGTGCAGCGTCGGCAGTAATGTGGACTCTGTACCGGTCCTTCGTGGTAAAGAGCTGAGCCAAAAGGCAAAGCTCTCAATATACCGATCGATTTATGCTCCTACCCTCACCTATGGTCATGAGGTATGGGTCGTGACCGAAAGAACGAGATCCTGGTTACAAGCGGCCGAAACGAGTTTTCTCCGCAGGATGTCCGGGCTCTCCCTTAGCGATAGGACGAGAAGCTCGGTCACCCGAGAGTGACTCGGATTAGAGTCGCTACTCCTCCACATGAGAGGAGCCAGATGAGGTGGCTCAGGCATCTCACCAGGATGCCTCCTGGACACCTCCCTAGGGAGGTGTTCCGGGCATGTCCCACTGGTAGGAGACCCCTGGGACGACCCAAGACGCGCTGGAGAGACTAGGTCTCTCAGCTGGCCTGGGAACGCCTCAGGATCTCCCAGGATGAGCTGGATGAAGTGGCTGGGAAGAGGGAAGTCTGGGAGTCCCTCCTAAAGCTGCTGCCCCCGCGAGCAGACCCCGGATAAGCGGAAGAAGATGGATGGATGGGTACCGTAACCATAAAAAGAGAGGGGTTTCATTGCCTTGCTTACCCGACTGCTGTTGTTTTTGCTCATTGTCATGAAGACTCCTCTTTTTTCATTACCTGATTTAAAATGTCACAACATCTTTGCGGCTACGAGTCTACTCTACGACGACACACTGCTGCAAGCCATACAGCGCTACTAGTCTAGACAAGTTACTACATGTGACAGAATGATGACGCCGCGCAAGGCCTAACGCTAACTGCATAGTGTGCGTATTGGGCGTGCCGGTACTGTCCACATCACGAAAACCCTACATTTGAGCTTTTGAAATCCTGTTTTATTAGTGGGCCTTTGAAGAAGGTCTTCCCGTTCAGTCACAAGTGGACAAGTTATATGAAACTGGACCTGATGAGCATCACTTTTATTCACTCCTGAAAGTATTTGGCAAACGCTTGTGCAAAAGAAGGAAGAAAAAGGACTTTGAGGGAAGAAAAACAACTCGTTCTTGAGCCACCCACACCCCATCTGCTGTGGTATTATCTTCTTTTATTATCCGCACATTATGCCCACTGATATGATTCTACACTTGTGTGTGTTTACAAGACAGTGAGAGAAGGAGGGGAGCAAATTGTTCTCCGTGTGCATCTAATGGTCTATTGAGAAACCTGTTTAATGGCTTGTCAGTTCCCCTTGCGCTTCCATTTTCTGTCCAATTAATTCCGTTGAAGCTCTCCTGATAAAGGGACACAATGAGTGTCCTCCGTGCTCCGCGGCGGCGCCACCATAATGAATCATTGAAATTCAGCAGTGCGGGCCTGGCATTCGGCTTGGCATGCATGCCAACCCCAGCCTACTCCCTCAAAGCGGGATGCTTTAATTCGTCATATCCAGATAAAACACACATGCGACACAATATAGGAAATACCATGCCTATAACACATGCATGACAGCGAGGCAGTTTGGGGCAAGGAAAAAAAGAGACCGCAAAAGGAATGTGAAAAAGACAAAGGCGCATAAAAGAACAAGCCGAGCAAAAAAATGTCAAATCAGCCGGTGCAAGGGGAACAAAATTACATCATGGACTGGATTATGGTCGTCCGTGCTCAAAGCAACAAAAACCACCGCTGGAGCAGAGAGGCCATCGAGATCCGCAAGCGAGGTCCGAGGAGCACGAATCGGGACCGGGGGGCTGGCCACACATAGGATGCCGTCCTGGCAAGAACGTCAGATAGTAGGGGGTGCATGTTCCCCCTGCTGTCTGGCCAAACCAACAAGTAGCAACCTCCAAGACACGGAAAGTCGCTGATAGCATAGGGCACTGGTGTCAAACTCAAGGCGCGGGGGACAGGTACGGCCCGCCACATTTTATGTGGCCCGCGAAGACAAATTGTGCATCAAATTCGTGTGTCATTACTAGAATTGCAGATTGTCTTCACTTTTAGTAACTTTTTTTTAAATATTTGACCAGTTTTTACTCATCTGATTTTAAAATGAGTTATTTGTCAGGTTGGTTTGTAGCTTTTACTGTATATGAGGTGCTCATACATTTATTTGGGTTGACACTCATAATGGCACTCCAAAAGAAGCTGTGACTACAATGCGGCCCACGGAAAAAGTAAGTTTGACACCTCTGGCATAGGGGTACATTTACCGGTCTTGAGTGAGTTCCATTCCCGGATATAACTGTGTCAGACAAAAAAAAAAAAGACTCCCCAACATCTGACGCTTTTGAGGAAGGTTACAGGATGTAGAGCAGAGAAGATCTTACCTGTCCGACTAAAAGAACTGTTTCAATAGTAAGTTTAACAATATGCTGTCAGCTTTCTATATGTGATATGTGCAATCTATCAAACACACAAATCCCAAAAAAGAAAAAAACAGCCAGTACATTACTGAAGTAATTTCAGACACTAGACGTGTCCTACATGTGACGACAAATTTTCAGGCGAGTCATCGCTATGTCATACAGTGCATGTGACAAGTTTTTATCAAGCATGAATCAAAGCAAGACAATGAGAAGTAGGAGCAAGTCATTTATTAAAAAAAATCAGCCAGCACATGGGTTAGCTTTGCAAGTGTGTGCGATTGGAAAAATGGGTTCATAATCAATTATTTGCACAACCCTTTGTCAAAATTATACATAATGTACAAAAACCTTTTTGAATTTGTCTACACTGTTTTTGCCATTATTCACATGTCCTGAATGTTGTTAGTCACCTAAATGTTTAACAGAGGGTGTATTTTTACCGAAGTCAAATTCCTTGTTTGGCACGCTCAAACATGGCGAATAAAAACTCTTGAATCTTGAATCTTGAAAAAAGAAATTAAACTAGATTTGGCGCGGACACACATCCATGTGTCGTCCAGCTGACGCATCACTCAGAGCGGCCAGTGTTATTTGATCCCATTTTCTCAAGCCCTAACATGACCAATCGCAATTGGCCAGGCATAGATTGCTGACACCTGTTGTGTTGCACTTGTAACGAGGAACTTTGCTTTCGATGGAATTGTCTTCATTGGAATGAGATCTTCAATCAAACAAAAATCGGAATAATTCTTCACGCATGCCCACTACAAGAGAAACCAACAATGAAAGTAAAAAGATAAATATATACAAGTCTAAGACTTTTACAGTGTAAGTTTCATATTATAGTCACTTTTGCTTCTATTAAGACTTGATATGAGGGAATTTCAAAATGCACTTCCTTGTGTTTGGAATTTAATCAGGCTGGAATTGGTCAGCATCCCTTTGTGCACGGCTAGCTCAAGTCAGGATGCAAGCGCATATTGACAAAGGCAAAAGGTGGGTGGGACACTCGACACTCACTTCTGGACAAAAAGTTTGTCATCTGATTAGGGTGAAACTCAAAAGCTGAGGCTCAATTCCATTTGCATTTAAATCAAGTAAATCCATGAGACATTTTAAGCAAACCGCTGTAAACGTGAAAGTAACGGTAGGTTTGCATTGTTTGGGAGGGTGGTAGAACTGCAGAGACGTTCTGTCGTGGTAAACTGCTTTCACAATTTTCAGGCCGTGGTTAGAATTGGCAACCACTCCGTGCTCCCCACTTGAGGATTTTGATCACGATAGCATGCAGTGAGCTATTTAGAGTGCTGTACTAAAGGCCAGTGTCTCCCATGAAGAGGAAATATTGTAGTCAACTGAGGTGTTTTTCCAAACCCAAACCATGCATTTTTTAGCAGGGCTCCACAAATTCAGCGGACACAACATCTTGTTTCCCAAGTGATCAGTTTAACACGTTTGCATTTAGTTGTTTCTGCTAACTTCAACGCTCTTCTCTGTCAAGACATTTGTTTGGATTTTACAGCGATTTTAACACTGATTTTTTCTATTACCTTGTCGCTGCAGCTGTTCTGCGGAAGCTTTGTGAAAGAAGCTAGTGTTTCATCGTTAAGTGCAGGCCATAAAAACAAAACAAAAAAACCACACACACACGGAAGAAAATACATCTTCACGGAGGCACAGCCAATAGTTTCCTTTGGCGTCAAAAGTCAAGTGTTGCAAAGATATAGTATGTTGTAGAAAATCAGCAGGCACTTTTTTGCTTTTCCTTTGTTAGTAGTGCTTAAGTCTGTCCCGGCCATCAAGGGCGGGTCAGCGTGGTGTAGACTGGTTGGTCCCAGCCAGAGGCGGCGGGGCTGTGAGCGGGTGCCACCGCTAAGCTGCCGTAGGGTCGCCGCTGCGAGTGGAAGTACGGGTACTGGTAGAGGCCCGATGGGTAGCCGGCGTAAGGGTTGTAGTAGTTGGAGCTCTGCAGGTCGCTATAGTCACAGGAGGAGGCGGGGAAAGAGGCCGTTAAGGCCTGGCTGTTGTACGGGCCGTAGTCTGGGTCCGAGGGGGAGCGCTCGCTGTAGTGGCTCGGGCTCAGCTGCTCGGTTTTGATGTGGAGGCGGTGCTGCGCTGCCTCGGCCGCCATGGCGTTCTTGCGGTTCCACACAGAGCTGCCGCTGTAGGGGGAGACGTAAGCGGCCTGCTCCGCAGAGGAGGAAGCGGCGGCATGGCCGCTCAAGGGGAGGTACTGGTCAAACTCGTGCACGTCAAAGGCCTCCATGTTGCTGATGACGTCGGTGCTCAGCTCCGAGATGTCCACGTTGCTGAAGTCGATGTTCTGCCTGCCGCTATCGGCCAGGCGGCGGCCTTCGTTCTTCAAGTCCCGCTTGACGCCATGGTGCGTGTCCATTTTCGGGGTGGTGGGTGGTGTCGGTGGGCCATGAGGCTGTCCTGGAAAAGCAACAATCACACTTAAAGAACGGAGCAAACAAGTAATGAGGAACCGCTTTGGGCTGTCACGATCCACGTTGTTCAAGATTCATCAGGTCCAAATTTTTATTTTGCATGGAAACATCTTGCAAAACCTTTCTGTGCACCCTATTATACAAGACATGTCGACACAATATTGCATTAAGCCTTGTTTTAGGGGCAGATTTTTTCCAAACTGTCCAGGGGGCACTAGTTTTGTATTGCTCCGCCCCCAGAATACTTTTTTTTTTTTAACCAGCAGCCAACCTCCAAATGCTTCCAACGAGATCCTGTGTGGATGCCCACACGATTTGGCAGCTATATTCCATTCGGCTGAGCTCTGAGGAAAAGTTGGCCAAATGCCCCATTCAGTGGAGTCGCTCCATAAGAGAGGCTTTTTGTAGAAGGGGTTTTGGAGTGAGGCGGACTGAGAGGCTGTCCTGGAAATTAAAGCACCCACTAAAGCAAGTGTGCCTACCATATCGTTATTCAATCAATCATTAAATGAATTTTGAAGTGAAGATTTGTTTTGCAATAGGGGTTATGCACGCTAATGAATGAACATCAGTATAAAACCAAATATAAATATGCCGGATTATAGCTACAAAGCGAGAAGACCTAATCAAGCACCTAAAGCACTGTACTATCACTTCAAGCACTTTTTGATTAAACTAACCTGCATGTTCAGGACGGTGGTGGCCGTTGCCCACCCCTTCAAGTCCAGCCATCCCCGGTTCCGCTTTGTACATGTGGTGGTGATGATGATGGTGATGCTGGGCCAGTTCAGCACCAGAGTCCGAGTCACTCTGGCCCAGTTTGACGTTCTTCCGCCGCCTGGGCTGGTACTTGTAGTCTGGGTGGTCCTTCTTGTGCTGAACCCTCAGCCGCTCTGCCTCATCCACAAATGGTCTCTTTTCGCTCTCGGAAAGCAAACTATTCAAAGGGGGCAATTTAAAGTACATGATCAAAAATTTCAATCAGTTTTTGATTAAACAGCCAGTGAAGGATTTGAATATATATTTATATGTATGGAAATGTGGCACAAATTCATTTGATGCAAAGTGTACATATTGCACATTCCTCTGTCTCAAGTGAATTGACCCAAAGTGTGACTTTTTTTTCCTTTTCTCTGGCTAAATGGCAGGATTGAACTTTGAACACTGTGCAGAAAGAAGTTTTTTTCTTACCGCCACAGTTTGCCAAGCGTCTTGCTCAGTTCGGCGTTGTGCAGGTGCGGGTACTGGTCGGCCAACTTCCTGCGGGCCGCCTGAGCCCAAACCATGAAGGCGTTCATGGGCCTCTTGACGTGCGGCTTGCTCTTCAGGGAGCCGTTGCCTCGCACCGGCATGGGCACCAGGGACCAGTCGTATCCCTTGAGGACCTGCGACACGGCGTCCCGTATGCAAGCCGGGAAGCGCTCGTCGTCTTCCGAGTCCAATTTCTTGCCTAAGCCGGCGAGCAAAGAGGCGGCGTGGCCGTCGGAACCGATCGGCGAGGACGGCGCGTCTGAGTCAGACTCGTCCTGGGACATGGAGCTGCTGGTGACCGCGGGACTGCATGGTTGCTCGCCCGCGCACTTGTCGTGCTCCTCGGTCATTTTCAACATTCTTCTCACCTTGAATTCTGCAACCAAGCAAGCAAAGCGAGGTGAGCGATTCGTGCGTCTTTTTCGCGACGATGCGTAAAGTTCAATCCCTTGCGACAATCTTCCGCAGCGGCAAGTGTTTGATTTGCTTCATCCTAGCCTGTCTGCCACGGCGATGGGGATGGGGATGGGCAGCTGCAACGCGTCGGTCCGCGCGAGACCAGCTCCTCCGCTCCGTGTGAGCTGAGCCGCACGTTTCACTTTTGCACAAGTTTGACTTGGATCTTTCACGTCACTTACTCCGCCTTCCGCCTGCGATTGGCCGGCACGACCCCAAGCACCCAGCCGTTCCACTGGTTCCAATCATTTGGTAAATTTTCCGCTTTTCTTTTTTTTTCTTGCAGTTTTGCTTAAGTGCACGCGTTGTGCCGCAATTTAACGGACTTGCAATGTTATCAGAGTTGTATAATTTCATGTGAACGTGTTGTAGTCATTTATGTGAAGACATATCAAGCAAATGTACAATGAGTGATCAAATAAAAAAAGACCAGTTCAGGGTGCAGTCTAATGTCAGCTGGGAAAGGTTCTGACCCTGTACAGGTTAAGCGGGGTTGAAAATGGACGGATGGACAGTTACAAATAATACATAGCCATCCATGCATCTTCTGAACGTCACCAAGGTCACGGGCGCTCTAAAGCCTATTCCGGCAGTCTTTGGGCGCTCGGCGGCATACACCCTGAACTTTATAGATAAACAAACATCCACACACACAATCACACCTCCAGGCAGTTTGGAGCGGCCTACCATGCACGCAGGCACGTCAGAACGACATGGGGACAGTGTGCAAGCCCCACATAAAAGGCCAGATCCGCAATTGAATCCTGCACCTCTGACCTGTGAGGTGGGCCACTTCCTGTTTAGCAGTGCGACACCGTGCTGCTCTCATGATATACCTGCATGTCTATCTACAGTCCCACGGCTAACTTAAACTGCCTGAGGACATCAATTAATCCCAGTGGGTGCAACTGAGCCAAAGTTATAGTCAACAACCCTGAACCTCAATTTCTATGAACATTAAAGGCCCTAAAATGTTATTTTATTTGGTGCAAGAATCATAACAACAAAGAACAATTGGAGAGTGTGATATTGCACCATTTTTCATGTCGAATTTCACAGTTAACTCAGTGGTGGACATTCACTCGGTTTGGAGCGGTACAGAGACTTATTCAAGGTTCTCCACTTAGCCAAGTCGAGGGCCCAAATGATGATTTTTAATCACAGCCGCTACCCACAGTGACAGCCGCCATGTGCCAGGGCCTCATGTTGACCCTTCACCCCCTCACCCGCCCAAAATGTCTCATAAATGCCGTAATGAGCCCTTTACTGGACCAATTGCCAGTTTTATTGCAACCTGTTTGGCGCTGCGGTGAGGTGGGCGGGACTACAGGTAGTGAAAGGATCGGGGTGGACTGAAAGAAGCAATTAGTCCAGAATGGATGAGGGTGTGTTTTTGACCTTCAACCAGCCAAAGCATAAAAGAGCTCAAGTGCTTCCAGATTATTTTCTGCCATTTCTCAACTCTGATAGCATGGATGCATGAATGCATGGCGGTGACCCCTGAACAGCCCCTTTCCTCATTTGCCTGTGCACTTTGCTCCTCTCTGCTTCATTCCCTGCTGCATGGATTCCTCTTTTCTCCTTCCATATCTTCCTCCCACAAGTTCATGTCAGCTGAAACATGTCCCTTTGAATTGTGAAGGATGAACAAGCATTGGGAAGTTGTTTTAGTAGCGGCTCACTCGCTGTGACACCAGGAATCTGTGATCTGCTCAACATCAGATGTCTCGCCTGGAATATCACTTGCTGGTGTTCTTTTTTTACCTCTGCTACACGTGAAAACACGACAGTAAAAGGCGGCGTCATCGCATTATGTCTTGCTTTGCTAGCTTTGTTGCACTGCCCTGCAGGAAACTGGAAAGTAGGAATTGACCTCACTGCTCTCGACTACTTTTTGGAGGGGAGTGTCGGTGGCTCTGCTAATTTTCCACACAAAACGCTAAGGACGACACTTCCCGTGGTGTATCTTGTCCCCAAGTTGTCCCAAAGGAGTGTGGGTGTGTGTTTTCGATTATCTCCCATCCACCAAACCAAACACATCCCCCCAAGCACTCCCTTCTTTCAAACTTGTCTCACCGCCCTCTCATCTTCACAACATATGCTCAGAATAAATCTTGCAGTATGCCGCCCCCCCTCCCCCCCACACAAAATACAAATGAGGTCCAAATGGCTGTTGTTTAAATTTAAAGCTCATCATCATAAAGAGAGAAGACACGCTCGTGCCCCCGCCCCGAGCGTGAAAAGAAGGAAGTCAAGCATTTCCTGTAGTTGCTGATGGGAATATCACTTCACTATTCTTCAACTGATGCCAACGCACGACATGACCTGGGGCTCCCAAACACGCACCACACACGGGTGGAGTGGGTCACCCACGCTCACTTCCTTTCGCGTTTCAAGCAGTGGAGGGTGGGTCCGGGGGTAATGATGTCAAATAATTGGCGCCTTTTTCCTCCCCTGTGTTGTCCACGATGCATCTTCCCTACTCTTCTTCCTCTTCCGTTCGTGCAGTCGTATGCTCGCGCCTCGGCAAGAATACAAAGAGGAGCTTTGTGAGGCGCGATGCAGCTGCTGAAATCTGACTAGATCCAGCTGAAGAAAGAAGGGAGCAGGTGGGTCAACAGACCCACAATATCGGGCTGCAGCAGATAGGCCCTCCACCACCACCACCACCCGTAGAGAACACACAAACATCAGAGCGAAAAATCATGCCCAGAAGTTGTCTTTTTTTTTTTTTAACCCGCCGCCATCCTGTGGCCATTTCACGAGCGCCATTTCTTTTCATTGACTGTAAATCAATGCATACATCATGCAAAATTAGCCTCCTTTGTGACTGGCAAAAGGAAGCCAGATGTTGTTACCATGGGACTGCATGGGGCAGTCTTTTGCCTTTACTTAAGCAACACGTGGCAACAAGCAAAAGGAACTGGCGGCAAACAGGGAAGTAAGGCGCGTCGGTGTAACTGTCATATGGCCACCCATCATTTCCCTCTTTGCCAACCATGGCGGAATGTGAATGCTGATAGACATCCAACGCTTTGCATCCCAAAACCGACTTGGCCGCACTGAAAGTGGACCCTGGCCGGGATAGGATTTGTCTATGCAAACGCATTCACTCTCCCGTGTTCTGCATATGACACATTGCGTTGTCAAAATTTGGGAAGGAAAATAAAATGCAAACCTGATGGTTTGCATTTTACAATAAATTTTTTTCTCAGCCCAATATTGACCCTTTTATGAGTCTGCTTTCCCTCCTTCTGTCTTTCTCACTGCCATGAACCATTCATTGGGAAAACCGTCTCCGCAGAGATTCCTCCTTTCTTCGCTTGTTGTTGACCAAGGGTGAGGTTGCTCTCTGGAGGCGGGACCACACAGCAAATCGGTCACACCTCGACTTGCATGTGATACCCTTTGGATGCTGATGACGATCAAGCGTGGGGTGGACAAATCAGATGCAAAACAACTCCTCTCAACATGTGGCGTCATTATTAGCATGAGGCTAACATGGTGCCAAGCCACAAGAAAAAAACTGCAGTAGCTTGAAGGCTCCAGAGTTTTACGTAACTATGAATCTCCACAACTTCTTTCAAAAGAGTTCACACGAAGCCACAGCAGTTTACAAATGAGACAGAAGATATTTCTCTGCACTCCACAACGGTCAGAAAACACTCACACAAAAATGAGCACAAGTAGGCTCACAATAGCTAACCTTTTTGCACAGGATAATCAATTCAGAAGATGAATGACAAGCAAGACTTTTTATGGATGGAGGATGACCCAAACAAAGTGGCCTGCTGTTTCAGCCACTTTTCCGCATGCGCACACACACACACTTGCGCGCGCGAACGCAGCATTACAAATGGTTTGTGGCTAGCCTGTAAGCCAAGGGTTTTATGAGCAAGTGGCCCAACAGGGCTAATTGCTTCCTGAGGGAGCTGCCTGTCCTTGCAATGACTGATTAACGGCCAACATAAGGTTTCTCGACAACCTTGACAATTTTTTTTACCTTTTTTAATCCCACTCTTTGTTTTCATTAACACGCACTGCAAATCTAGTGTATCTCCTTGGTGAAGCAGCAATCCTGATTGATTCATATGATTTGATGATTATTAGGAGTGCCATTCTTTTCACAGCTGCCATAGAAAGATAACACTTATCTTTTTCGGGAAAGCGTGAGTCGACGATGCCACCTCATCAGGTACGCTCTCTTTTGCCATATTGTTTG
Organism: Syngnathus typhle; assembly: GCF_033458585.1. Lineage (NCBI taxonomy): Eukaryota > Metazoa > Chordata > Actinopteri > Syngnathiformes > Syngnathidae > Syngnathus > Syngnathus typhle. Next base: position 9,490,417 of record NC_083754.1, read on the forward strand.
TATTTTTTTAAGACCATAGTATTTTCTGGAAGGAAGACGTGATCCTCTTCAAGGTCGTGTCGTCATCGCTTCCTTCATCTGGATATCATCATACGCTAAAGCACAGTTGTCAAACTCAAGGCCCGGGGGCCAGATACGGCCCGCCACATCATTTTATGTGGCCCACAAAGACAAATTGTGCATCAAATTTGTGTGTCATTACTAGAATTGCAAATTGTCTTCACTTTTAATAATATCTTCTTTTTTTTTTTTTTATATTTGACCAGTTCTTACTCGTCTGATTTGAAAACAATTTATTTGTCAGTTTGCTTTGTAGCTTTTACTGTATATTATATGAAGTACTCATACATTTATTTGGGTTAACAGTCATAATGGCCCTCCGAAGAAAACTATGACTACAATGCGGCCCGCAAAAAAAATGAGTTTGACACCCCTGCGCTAAAGGAACGCATCCTGCCCAAACAAGCTCTTGCGACATGAAGAAAGAGTGGACCCCAACACAAACCTATTTTAGGTTTGAATCTTATGCATAATTTATATTGGCGAGGAAAACTAACAAGTGTGTGGAGAATGGCTGCCATTTTTGCATGAGCGGGATCCCATTTCAAGAAAGATTCAGCGTTCCAGGAGCCCTTCATTCGATTATCCCTAATGTCATCAATGCAAGAATGTGGTCTGATAAATGGAAAAGTAGCCGATGAATGAGTTCTTCTCGTCAGCAAATTCCCACGCCAGCGTTGCCCTCCCCGCTGGCCACCGCACCGGCCACATTGCCTCCTCAGTCCGCAATATTACGCATAATTCTACTAATTTCACTCAATTACATTAGGCGAGGCTCTGCAGAAAAAAAGGGCTTCTCAGCCTCCCTGCAGCTCTGAGAGCAAATGCATGGCGGTGACCCCTGAACAGCCCCTTTCCTCATTTGCCTGTGCTCTTTGCTCCTCTCTGCTTCATTCCCTGCTGCATGGATTCCTCTTTTCTCCTTCCATATCTTCCTCCCACAAGTTCATTTCAGCTGAAAACACGGCCTTGTTTCCTGTGGTGTGATCGACCCCAACAAACCATTGTGCACTTCAAATCACTTTTGTAATACCGAGGGACATGTGTCTCATCGTGGCTTTGACTCAGCACCATTGAGAGGGAAAAGTCAAGCAAATGATACAAAACAAACATTTCCTCTATTGAGTTGGTGCTGAGGATTATACACATCCCATGTCCGCCGTTGTTGTAACTTTCTGCTTGTCCCAGAGAAGGGCGATTTCACGTGAGGAAACCACTTTTGTTTTTTGACATTCTCCTTTAGCACTAAGCTGCAGTAATAATCGTCATTTTTCACATTGCCTTTGTTGTACGCTAACCTCGACAGGGAGTGGGAACAAATAGCTTGATGAAGACCTGAATTGTCAAAGAAAACAAACAAACAAGAGTGTGGAAAGGATCCACTCTTCTGCCATGATTCCATTCAGGCAGTCCTCATGACTGGTTCGGTCCAATCAAAGTGGTGCCATGAATAATTGGGTCCGAGTTGCGGCCAGTGGGAACACGGCTTGGATGATGAAAGGTGTCATTGTCCTGGCTGCCTGGCCAAAGTGCAGAAAATGAAGAAATAAAAAGAGTGATGAAGAGTGGAGGCAAGGATGGCATGGGGACGCTGACATCTGCATTTTCCAAACGCGGCAGCAACAACGGCGTGTTTTTGGGGATTGGCGCGCCATCACAACAATGACAAGAATTTTGCACTGAACGATGGCATGAGACGACCTCTAATCAGATCTAATGGAGATCTTCGTCCTGACTGCTAGCGCAACAATCAGCTCTCACACATACTGAGAGTGATTTAGTCGTTGTCAGCTTTCCAATGAGGAATTCCATTGTGGACTGTTTACCTTGTGTATGCTCATTACTGGCACATTGCTGCACGTTGGATTCGAAAATGGACAATTCATAATAGTAAGAATTTATGGGGAAACTTTAATGTGAAGATTGTTGACTTAGATTTGGCTTGTGTTGTAAAGGAAATACAATGATTCAACTGCACCGTCTTCCAGAATGTCGCAAAAAAGGCAGACTAGTAAATGCAAAAGGTCAGCCCTTATTTATGTGTGCGTGTGTGTGTGCACACAAGAGCCAGCCTATGTAAGACATCTACGTAGACAAGCTTTACTATCCCGTCGGCCTTCTTCTCAGTACTGCCAGCTCGCTACAGGTGGCCGTCACATCTGGCCTTAGCGCGCATCTGCTGAATAAAGGCCCTATGGAGGAGCCAAACGAGTGGAAAGCCAAACAAGTTGCAATTCACACAAAATGGGCCACCAGCACATTCATTATTGGAGCAGGCCACAAGTTCGTGAGCAGGCCCCCAGTCATTAATTGCATCTGGGTCGGAGTTCGGAACAGTCGTCACACTGTTATTTGAGCCGCCAGGCATCTGTCCGGACCAAATGCCACCCCGCTCGCCCGTCCGCCCGCTCGTGGATGAGACATGCTCTGTTATAGCAAAGCGCAACCACAAAACAAAGCATTTGTCTGAGAGGAGGCATTTATAAACATTTTCAAAGCTAAAGAAACATTTGTTGGTTGTCTAAAGCGCCTATTCCTGTGGCACACTTGCATGCAACGAGAGATTGTGTGATGTGCTGAGAAAATAGAATGCACTTCATTGCATTGAAAATCTTTGCATACATTTTTGTATGTCAGGAGGCGAGGAGGTGCTAAGTTTATTTTGTTTTAACGGGGAATGCGATAAAGGGTCTCATGTTGATGCTGGACATTAATTGCATACTGTGTGTCGAATCGATTACTGTTGTATTGGGATGTGTCCATGTGTGCTGAAAATGTTGTCATCATGTCAAAATTCTCGCGTGAATTGCCTCGCATTACAGTGATTGTGTACAAGTTGCAGTGACGTACAGATGGGAGTTCGATGCTGGAAATATTGAGCATGTTCAGTGCTGCTGTGACCGTGTGTGTCCTGACACCGAGTGAGTACACTGCATGATGTTTACTCTCATTAATATTGTCCGTTGTTGTGCTGCTGTCCAGCCATTTGTAACTTGTTTAGCTCGCGTTGTTTGATTGACAGCTCCGTTGAAGTTTGCCTCGTATCTGCAAACTAAAGCCAGTCCAAATAATAGTGGCATAAATGCCTCAAGTTGGCTGACATCGTGATTGACGTGCAAGCTAAGTGACGGCGTGCAAAGCAGTTCATAACTTCCTCCTACAGCCGGCGACATATTTGCATGAGCTTGCCAAGGAGGAACAAACATCCCAGCCGCTAACATGCATCACCAACGCTAACATGCATCACCAAGCAACACTCTGCTGTGATCATGTTGCAAAGTTTGCCACATCAAAAATAGTGGGTCACCTTTTATGCTCAGCGAAAACTTCAGAACAATTTCAGATGCAGGGATTACACAAAATCAGCTGTGGTGAAATGAACTCAAGTCACTATTTTAGAGGCTTCTCCAGTACCAAGCTCTCTCTCTCTCTCTCTCTGTCTCTGTCTCTGTCTCTGTCTCTGTCTCTGTCTCTCTCTCTCTCTCTCTCTCTCTCTCTGTCTGTCTGTCTGTCTGTCTGTCTCTCTCTCTCTCTCTCTCTCTCTCTGTCTGTCTGTCTGTCTCTCTCTCTCTCTCTCTCTCTCTCTGTCTCTCTCTCTGTCTCTCTCTCTCTCTCTCTCTCTCTCTCTGTCTCTCTCTCTGTCTCTCTCTCTGTCTCTCTCTCTGTCTCTCTCTGTCTCTCTCTCTGTCTCTCTCTGTCTCTCTCTGTCTCTGTCTCTCTCTCTCTCTGTCTCTCTCTGTCTCTCTCTCTGTCTCTCTCTCTCTCTCTGTCTCTCTCTCTCTCTCTCTCTCTCTCTCTCTCTCTCTCTCTCTCTCTCTCTCACTCTTTTACTCTTTTACTCTTTTACTCTTTTACTCTTTTACTCTTTTACTCTTTTACTCTTTTACTCTTTACTGGCTAAAGTTGCAACGTGGAATCTTACACTGATGTGGTCGTGTGAGAGTGTGTGTGCGTGCGTGCATGTGTGTGTTTGGACTTCCAGCAAGTAATGGAGTGAGATGGGGTGGGGGACATAATGACGGGAAATGAACCTTGACCCTGAGCACATGTCCTGGTCGCCTCGCGGCTCACCCACACTTCCGCCCTCATGGCCTTTCTGCTGTGCTCTCTGGACCTCATTGCATGTAGTTGGAAATTGTGTGAGTTAAAATATTTGAACTGATACATACATATTTGCCAGTACGTTCAAACATAATCACAAATACGTTCAAATGTATTGTTTTTTGCATATGAGCTACATCATGCTGATAATTTTTGAAAATTAAATAAGTAAACATTGTTTATTTGCAATATGCTGGTGTGTGAAATCTGTTGTTGTATTATACACGCATATATGTGTGGTTTTATTATATACGCAGTGCATGATTTATGTTCAGCATTTCTGCCAATATTAATATGGTGTATAATTCCTCTATAGATTTAATGTCGGTAATAAAATAAAGAAGCTTTTTTTACTCGCACACGCGCAAATCAATGGCCCCATGGCATTTTCGGAAAAATGCTACGCTTGTTAGCTGTTAGCCTACAAGTACGTTCAAGCATACTCGCAAGTATGTTTGAATGTGTTTGCAAATACGTATGAACATATGTATCCTGAATACGTTTTCACAGGTACGTACTTGCAAATAGTTTGAACGGATTCGCAACCTATTTGCTCCACAAGGATTTCTAGTCCACATTGGCAGTTCCACGGTTCCATGAGTTGGTATTCATTTTATATTGTATGTATATATTTTATCTTGATATTTAATAATCAACATACATTGAATTTCATGATGACCCCTTGATGTTACACGTATGAATAATCTCTTTTCTAACATTACATTCAGACTTTTCAATAGGAAATTGAGTCATTTAGCACGATGCTACTAGTTGTCTCTGTCTCCTCAGCTTGTACCTCCTCATCAGGTTGTAAGATGATTCAATTACAGACACGAGCTCCTCGCTCTCTCTCGATTTCCTGGTAGAGCCACCATTCCGCTAATGTGGTTAAATACAGTTAAATGACATAATTGCAGCGAGTGCAATCAGCCAAGCATGCTTATTAATAAAGACGGCCGTATAAGTGCATTGGCAGACAAAAAAAAGTGTGTCCCAAATTGCTGTCATGAAATGCTAGCATCTGCGTTTTGTGTTATTGGATTTATTTCAAGTGATTAGCCGTAGCCCTCGGTCTAAGAGACTAGGACACGGCTGGTGCTGCGTTGCGGTACGAGCGTGTATGCATGGCTGTTGTGTGGGCAAAATCTGTGTCATAAAAATCAATCTATTCCAGGGGCAAACCGGTTATTGTCATCAAATATGAACGACATGGACAATATTAAGTCACATTGTAACTGGTCACAAAAGTAGCTCTCATCTTTTGCAAGTCACTTAAGGAGGTCAAACCACAAAAAAGCTTACTGGTGGCAAAATGACTCGTACTTCGAAATGGAAATACAGATACTTTTCTTGCGCCGAAAGTACAGCACAAATGCCACGGCCAGGACGAAAGCCACACTGTTCCTCCTGAATCCGAGGTTCGACCTCCTGACGGACCCTCCTCTCCAGCACCCCTGAATAGACCTTACCAGGGAGGCTGAGGAGTGTAATTCCCCTGTAATTGGAACACACCCTCCGGTCCCCCTTCTTAAAGAGGGGAACCACCACCCCAGTCTGCCAATCCAGAGGCACTGTCCCCGATGTCCACGGGATGCTGTAGAGACGTGTCAGCCATGACATTCCCACAACATCTAGAGCCCTTAAGAAATCCGGGCGGATCTCATCCACACCCGGGGCCTTGCCACCGAGGAGTTTTTTAACTACCTCAGTGACTTCAACCCCAGAGATTGGAGAGTCCGCCTCAGATTCCCGAGGCCCTGCCTCCACAATGGAAGGCGTGTCGGTGGAATTGAGGAGGTCTTCAAAGTATTCTCCCCACCGACACACGACGTCCCGAGTCGAGGTCAGCAGCACGCCATCTCCACTGTAAACAGTGTTGACGTTGCACTGCTTCCCCCTCCTGAGACGCCGGATGGTGGACCAGAATTTCCTCGAAGCCGCCCGGAAGTCATTCTCCATGGCCTCGCCAAACTCCTCCCACGCCCGGGTTTTTGCCTCAGCAACCGCCGAAGCCGCGTTCCGCTTGGCCATCCGGTACCTGTCAGCTGCCTCCGGAGTCCCGCAGGCCAAAACGGCCCAATAGGACTCCTTCTTCAGCTTGATGGCATCCCTTACCGCCGGTGTCCACCAGCGGGTTTGGGGATTGCCGCCACGACAGGCACCAATGACCTTACGGCCACAGCTCCGGTCGGCCGCCTCAACAATGGAGGCGCGGAACAAGGTCCACTCGGACTCAATGTCCCCCGCCTTCCCCGGGACATGGACAAAGTTCTGCCGGAGGTGGGAGTTGAAGCTCTTCCTGACAGGGGATTCCGCCAGATGTTCCCAGCAGACCCTCACAGAACGTTTGGGTCTGCCAGGTCGGACCGGCATCTTCCCCCACCATCGGAGCCAACCCACCACCAGGTGGTGATCAGTTGACAGCTCCGCCCCTCTCTTCGCCCGAGTGTCCAAAACATGCGGCCGCAAATCCGATAACACGACTACAAAGTCGATCATCGAACCGCGGCCTAGGGTGTCCTGGTGCCAAGTGCACACATGGACACCCTTATGTTTGAACATGGTGTTCATTATAGAAAATCCGTGTCGAGCACAGAATTCCAATAATAGAACACCGCTCGGGTTCAGATCGGGGCGGCCGTTCCTCCCAATCACGCCCTTCCAGGTCTCACTGTCATTGCCCACGTGAGCATTGAAGTCACCCAGTAGAACGATGGAGTCCCCAGAAGGAGCGCTCTCCAGCACCTCCTCCAGGGACTCCAAAAAGGGTGGGTACTCTGAACTGCCGTTTGGTGCATAGACACAAACAACAGTCAGGACCCGTCCCCCCACCCGAAGGCGGAGGGAGGCTACCCTCTCGTTCACCGGGGTGAACCCCAATGTGCAGGCGCCCAGCCGGGGGGCAATAAGTATACCCACACCTGCTCAACGCCTCTCACCGTGGGCAACTCCAGAGTGGAAGAGAGTCCAGCCCCTCTCGAGAGGGCTTGTACCGGAACCCAAACTGTGCGTGGAAGCAAGTCCGACTATATCTAGTCTGAACTTTTCTGCCTCGCACACCAGCTCGGGCTCCTTTCCAGTCAGAGAGGTGACATTCCATGTCCCAAGAGCCAGCTTCTGCAGCCGGGGATCAGACCGCCAAGGTCCCTGCCTTTGGCCGCCGCCCAGCTTGCAATGCACCCAACCCCTTTGGCCCCTCCCACAGGTGGTGAACCCATGGGAAGGGGATCCCACATTTCTTTTTCGGGCTGAGCCCGGCCGGGCCCCATGGGCGAAGGCCCGGCCACCAGACGCTCGCCTTCGAGCCCCGCCTCCAGGCCTGGCTCCAGAGGGGGGCCCCGGTGACCCGCGTCCGGGCGAGGGAAAACGAGATCCAATAATTGTTTTCATCATAAGGGGCTAATGTGAGCCGTGCTTTGTCTGGCCCCTCACCTAGGACCCGTTTGCCATGGGTGACCCTACCAGGGGCATGAAGCCCCAGACAACATGGCTCCTAGGATCATAGGGGCACGCAAACCCCTCCACCACGATAAGGTGACGACTCACGGAGGGGTAATACCAGACCGTATGATGAAAACCAAACTAAAATGTTGTCGCAGCGGAATTAACCAAGTACATTTGTAACTGAAGTACATTTGTTTTCATAATACCAGACCGTACGATGAAAACAAATGTACTTCAGTTACAAATGTACTTGGTTAATTCCGCTGCGACAACATTTTAGTTCAATGAGGTAGCGGCTGCAGACGAGACAGACTTCAGGTGTACGTCGTCTCTTTTAAGAGTGTTTACGAGGCTCCGGGCTGGTGTAATCCCACTCATTGTTTTTGCACCAGCCATGTTTCAGGTAGGAATTACTTGTGGGTGCCCCTGCCCTCGTAAAATTACTTCCTGTTTCGGTGAAGCTCGTACCCCTCCTCTTGACTAACAAAACAAAGTAGGTCATTCGTATTTCATTTGAAAAATCTGTCTATGCGGCTGTAAAACACGTACATTGTTAAGCACCATTAGAGGCCGAGTTATTCTTCCGTGACACTCCGTTTGCCCATAAAACTGTGAGTAGGTGAGGTGTGGTCTTAATTAGGCTGCAGTGGCAATCGTAATTCCTGCCATGAGGCTGGCAACCCTGTTACATACGAGTCTCCATGGCGGGATGATGCACACATTTGGAAAAAATTTCATTAGGTTTGATTGCCAATGGTAAAATAAAGCATGTTGTTTGTAAAGTTAGCAATGCTAAATAGACATTTTGGTCTGATTTCTTTTTAAATTCACTCTGTCACTGTGCCTGCAATCTTCTCTGTCGTCTGTGTTTAATGTCTGTCAAGTCGCAAAAATGTACTGAAAATAATGAGACTGCTCACGTTGCTCTTATGCAGAGCAGTGTAATACTAAAACGCACGCACACATTTGTACACACGTACAGACTACAGCTGTCAACGGACACCCAACACCACACCACACTGGACACACATGTGCGCATCTATACAGCTGCACTTGCTTACACACAGTGTACATCTGTCTAAAATACATCCGTCAGTGGCTACACATCTGCGCATTCACGCACGCACACACACACACGCACGCACGCACGCACGCACGCATGCACGGACACACACACACACACACACACAGTCACAGAGCTTGGTTGAGCTGAGCGCTACATGCACTAACCTCACGCAGTCATATTTTGGTCTGTTCCTGAAGGAACCATGACACGGTTGCTTTGCAATGATGGCTCTTGCCAAGTATTTAATTGTGATCGATAAAGAAGATATCAACGTTCACGCGTGTATTAGGGTGAGAATTTTGGATTCGGGGTTGACAGTTTTCCAAAGACATTTAAACATGTCATAATATGATCATAAGTTGATTTTTTTTTTCAGGATGTTCTGAATTGCTGTTATAGGAACAAAACTGCTGTAAACTGAGGACTCTCCAAATTAGGAGTTTTCACTTCTGGTCCTCGGAGGACCAGAATGGAAGGCCCCTGGTCAATATGTTCAACTTCTCGGCTGTTTCATCAATATTGTGAGCCTTTTCTGTGGGATAGAGGGACTGCTGTGAATAACAAATAGTAAATGACAGCGTCCACTCTATTTGCCTGTAAATGCCATGAGTTGGCCCAAACCCAAAACCCAACCCATTGAGGCCGTAATATACTCTATTTGAAAGTGTGCCTGTTCAAAATCGGCCAATTTTTGTTCAGTTTAAGTTGAAGATGGTGACTTGTGAACATGCTTTTGAGTGACAGTGTCCGCAGCGACCCTCATCCCTTACTCCCCTCTGTCCCAACCATTCGTCACAAGGACGGAGGGACAGTGCAGAATGGCCCCTGCTGCTATTGTCTCACCCGGCCAGGCAGGGAAGCACCGCCAGCACCAGTTGGACTGTGCTTGCTGCCAAGTCTGCTTTCCTTGTGAATACTCGCAGGTGTTTGTTTGTCCGCGACTGTTGGCGTTTATCTGCACTGCGGCCGTATCACCACGGCAACTGTTCTTTTCGCTAGCGTGTGATGTGGGACAGCCGGACACTGCCACATGGGCACCGGAAACTTATCACCATGTTAAGTGTGTTTCACAAGTACGGATTTTTAACAACTTAAAGTGTCATTGACCCCACACATGACCAGGCGAAAGATTTTGGAGCGCTTACTGCTCCTTTACTGTAGTTGGTAATGTACTCCAAGTGACCAACACAGAATACCACATATAATTTCTGTCGGAGTACCAAGATTTCGACGTGGTTGTCATTTTGTGTGGATTCTGCTTAAGTTAACCTTGCTGCTGTGTGTGTGTGGGGGGGGGGGGGGGGGGTTGGGACGATGTCTGGCAACACACCCACCCGCATTCACTCGGTAGAGTTTGTAATTTTACCACATTCCTGCCGAACCTGATAACGCTGTGAAGAGGCGCTCAATTCGGTCACTCAACCCGTCCTCCAAATAAGGCTTTGAGTGTACCACGAAGAATAGAAACACACACACACAGATTTTTTGGCACCTTTTTGTCTTGCAGTAGACACAGATCATTCTCAAAGCCTGATGTATCATAAAAATCCACTTTTTTTGCTTTTATATTCATTTTATTGTGCACTTAGAGTCTCCAAGATTGAGTCTAATCTATCCCTCCGGATGTTGCAGAGATACTTTTATGATCTGTTTGGGGCGATTTTTTACTCCGTTCAGTTTTCTCTATTTTCTATTACCATAATTTCTGCACTATAAACCGCTACTTTTCGCTCAAGTTTTGAACCTTGCGGCTTGTCATCTGGTGCGGTGTATCTATAGATTTTTCGTGATATTTGTGATGACTAGATCACTTTTATACACTCGTAAAAAGCCTGTGGACCGCTGTTCTGGGCGGAGGGATATGTGACCCGGTCACTGGGGAGGAGAGTGGTGTGTTGATCGCATGTCCATCCGTCAGGCTAATAGTGCCGTATAATTCACACAAAGAAGAGACAGAACAAGATAAAGATGTAAATACATATTTACACTAACGAAAACATATGTATACACTGAACTTTTTTTGTTTTATAGTGGTACACTAAATAAAAAAAGACAAAAGGAATACGGTCATTGGTGCAGCATTTGTAGACAAAAAAAGAGCTCCTCTTCAGTATTCCTCTTGCGGGGTGCGTTGGCACCTTTATTTGCCACAGACACGTAAATGCATGCCTTGCATGTCAAGCACTCAGCTTCATAAGGATCACGACCCTGGTGAAAGCACGGGAATATTTTTTTATCAACTCCTCCGTGAACGTGCATTTTTGTTTCGGCATTGCTTGTAAACACTCGGTGTAGACTGGCCAGCCCACCCTACTTCGTAGCAAAGTGACTAGATTTGAGGAGAAGGGTGTGATTTATTCGTGAACAATACAGAAAAAACTGGAATTGAGTGAAATGGAACGGAGTGGCAATTCTATTGACAATGTATTGTACATGTATTATGTTTGAGTCAGTCCAACAAAATCCCGGACAATTTTGAAATTCCCCTGGACATTTTCTTTAGGCCTCAGAAGGACAAAAGAGAAAAAGAGAAGGTCTGGTCACCCTTTGTTAAGTTGCTAAGCTAAATTGCTAATAATCTTTGATGACTGCAAAAACAGCTTATCAAGTAATAATGGTGAAGTGATGGACTTCCATACCGCTTGACCCCACAGGGGTCGCGGGCGTGCTGGAGCCTATCCCAGATGTCATCGGGCAGTAGGCGAGGGACACCCTGAACTAGTTGCCAGCCAATCGCAGGGCAGACTGAGACGAACAACCTTCTGCACTCACACCTATGGGCAATTTAGATTGCTTAATCGGCCTACCAAGCATGTTTTTGGGATGTGGGAGGAAACCGGAGGACCTGGAGAAAACCCACCCAGGCACGGGGAGAACATGCAAACCAGTGCGCCACCGTGCCGCCGATCTCCAACTAAAATGTATTATTTACACGGTTACGCTCAGAGGGTGAAGCAGAAACGCATATACCGTTTTTTTCCGTGTATAGTGCGCAAAATTTTACTAATTTATTGTCCTAAAATCCGGGGTGCGCATTATACATGGGTACAAAAGAAAAAAAAAAAAAAAAATTTTTTTTTAATTTGTTTTTTTTTTTTTTTTTTTAAGTCCCAATGATCGTCACACACGCAGGGAGGCAATGGGTCCCATTTTTATAGTCTTTGGTATGGTCTTAACTAGGCTGGATGTAATTTTTTTTGTTGGCGTTGATTTCTCCGACTGCCCTTAAACGCACCACCGCGCTTCGTGCGCGCACGGGACAGCAAACGAGCAGGTGATCGAGCAAGCGTCTGATACGAGAGCATTGCGGTCGCATGGAGCGTGTTTGAAGTGAACAGCAGAGAAGAAAGGCAAAGTGTTGTGAAATAAAATGCACAGAACGGATGCGCAAGACACGTCAGCTATATAAAGAGCGAGAGTTGTTTTCTTCCTATTAGTTTCAATTCACAGTTTAATTAGCAGTTTCAATCAGAAAATAACAAAATGCGTATTACAGGTAATATTTTATTTCACAACACTTTGCCTTCTTCCTTTGGTCTCTGCTGTTCATCCTAAAACACAAAGGCGCTCTTTAAGCAATGCGACAGTGAGCGCCCGGCGCGCTGCACCAAATTAAGCTCCCTGCGCAGTGCGCACTGAGGTCCACTTAAATTTTAGAAAGTACATCAGGACTTTAAAAATATCTTCTAAATTTCAGCGACGGCTCTGTCACAATAATCGACCAGCCCGGTGCAGTTGGGCGGTCGGCGGCGCGCTACGGTTGAGCGTTCTCTCGCGCGCTCTCTCTCTCTCGCTCTCGCACACACGCAAACCGGATATCATACGGAGGCCGCCATTACAGATGCGCAGAACGGATGAGCAAGACACGTCAGCTATATAAAGAGCGAGAGTTCAGTTCTCTACCTAAATCCGTATTACAGGTAATATTTTATTTCACAACACTTTGCCTTGTTCCTTTCTTCTCTGCTGTTCACTTCAAACACGCTCCATGCGCACGGAGCGCGGTGGTGCGTTTACGGGCAGTCGGAGAAATCAACGCCAACAAAAAAAATTACATCCAGCCTAGTTAAGACCATACCAAAGACTATAAAAATGAGACCCATTGCCTCCCTGCGTGTGTGACTGTCATTGGGACTTAAAAAAAAAAAAAAAAAATTTTTTTTTTTTTAAAAATTCATAAAATTGGGTGCGTATTATACATGGGTACAAGCTTTTTTCCAGCATCAGCATGCCATTTTTAGGGGTGCGTACTATACATGGGGGCGCACTATACACGGAAAAAAACGGTATATCCAAATACGTTCCTACACGCTACATTTTTTGGTGTCTAAACTAATAAATCTGTCAGGATCGGAATGGAGCAGGGCGGCCAAATGCAGGAGGAGGGGAACAAGACCAACTGAACCGGCAAACTAACATACCGTTTTTTTCCGTGTATAATGCGCGAAATTTAACTAATTTATTGTACTAAAATCTGGGGTGCGCATTATACATGGGTACAATTTTTTATTTATTTTTTTTTTTATTTTTTTTTTTATTTTTTTAAGAAAATCATGGTACAACAAAACCAACAACAGGACAGACCGACAAAGACGTGGAACAAAAAGACAGGGTAACATTACCAAAGACAGGAACAGAAACCAAACAGACATCATGACAGTAACACATGCAATGATCCGATGGTGAGCGAGGGGCAGACAGGACTTAAATACAAAACACGTTACATTGATTGAGGTGACACAGGAAGGGAGGGGCGACGCAAACAGAAACTATGGCAACCTAGACACATAGCAAAACTGGGGACGAGACATGACAAATCTCCCTCGAAATAAAATTTGAAATCACCTTTCTTCTTGTTTGTTGTCAATCGCGCATCGCATTCAGCCATCCTGCCCAACACACTTAGTCAGTAAAATTCATAATTGACGACACATCGTTTGATGCGATGGTGCAATCCTTGATGGTGTGTTATTGTCAAATATTGTTTGTTTTTTAATCTCCATCGCGGACCGGACGTCATACCGAGGCAGTATCACTGCGCATGCGCACTATGGATCCGATGCGAATAGTCCTCTTCTCTTCTTGACTGACAATGAATGTGATAGTTTAATACAATCAGCAAATAACAAAATGCGTATTACAGGTAATATTTTATTTCACAACACTTTGCCTTGTTCCTTTCGTCTCTGCTGTTCACTTCAAACACGCTCCATACGACCGCAATGCTCTCGTATCAGACGCTTGCTCGATCACCTGTTCGTTTGCTGTCACAATGTACCCTACACAAATCCGAAACATTTGTTGCGGCTCCGAGTCACGACGAGGGGCAAGTTTTGGTTTCCAAAGGTGTTTTTATTCCTCTTCAACGTCTCTCCCATACAGAGCCGCCTTTTTCACGTCCGCACGCCTTTTTCACATGTCCACACTGAGCACGGTGGTGCCTTTACGGGCAGTCGGACAAATCAACGCCAACAAAAAAAATTACATCCAGCCTAATTAAGACCATACCAAAGACTCTAAAAATGGGACCCATTCCCTCCCTGCGTGTGTGACGATCATTGGGATTTAAAAAAAAAAAAACAATTTAAAAAAAATCATAAAAATTGGGTGCGTATTATACATGGGTACAGGCTTTTTTCCAGCATCAACATGCAATTTTTAGGGTGCGTATTATACATGGGGGCGCATTATACACGGAAAAAAACGGTAATTTAACGGACCGACAGACTGGCTAACCGGAACAGAACTGACAAAGACAGTAACCAAGAAACAAGAAGACATAAGACAACCACAATCCGACAGGGGAGTGAGGGGCAGACAGGACTTAAATACAAGACAGGTAACGAGAGGCAGGTGAGGGTGATCACACTGATCATGGGCAGACACAGGAGGGGAGGGGCGACGCGAACAGAAACCATGGTAACATATACACATAATAAAACAACCGGGTTGGAGTCGTGTCAATTAGATTATTGTACACAGCGCAGTTCGAATTGTCCCTGCATTCCCTGAATACGTGCCAGCGCAGAGGACAGACTCCCTGTCGTCATATAGCAAAGACAGTAACAGGTGATGAACCATATGCTCTCTGGTCATCCTGTGGACTATCATTGTCAGCGACGTGCAGTGAGGTTCATGACTGTGGAGGCACCGACGTCACTGAGTAAAATTTGTATTCAATTAATTAGGCTCCTGCTGAAAGTGAGGACGAACTGGTCATTTGAATCAGGTGTGTTTAAAAAGGGAAACTTGGAAAACATGAAGGGATTCGGCCCCCGAGGAAAGGAGTTGACACCCCTGGGTACAGCAATGATCGAATGATGTCTGACTCTCGCTTCCCACAAGAGCATCTTGATTGAGAGAAAAAGAGTGGGGGTGACAGTGGACTGAATAGACAAGTTAAAGCCCTTGAACTCTAGTCAAAGCAGAGCAGGGAATGTTTTACGACATTGTGTAGGATGGGACAAGCTAGGTTATTTATTACTGGTTACACACCAACATAAGCATAAAACTAATCTACCTAGGTTATTTATTACTGGTTACATACATACATTCCAACATAATCATACGATCAAGATAGTTTGGAAAACCCTGACATGCCCTGCGATTGGCTGGCAACCGGTTCAAGGTGTCTCCCGCCTACTCGCTGATGACGGCTGGGATAGGCTCCGGCACGCCCACAACCCCCGTGGGGACTAAGCGGTACAAAAAATGGATGGATGGATGGATGGATGGATGGATGGATGGAATGTTGTATCTCAGGGCGCCAGTTATTGTATTTATAAAACCAGCACAGACACAAAATGTACACATACCACAACAGCTGCTCACATGTCCGCAGTGACCACCACCAGTGAATCTCATGCTCTGCTGTTTTTGACAGGAAAAAGGTTTGCTTTCCATCACACAGAAAGAAACATGGACGCATTGACAGGAAGCTTACATCTTCCCGCACACTGCTGTCATCCCTGTACAACATCTAAGTGCGCTCATGACTTCCTCACCTTCTTCTTCATTCACATTCCTTTGCTTAAAGTGCAGCCAAGCACACAAAAGACGCTGTCTCTTTCTAACCAGCCCCAAATGGACCTTCTGTGAAATTCGTTCAATTTCATGCAGACTAAACCCAGAAACCTGATGCTGGCTTTCCTCCAACGAAATGAAGAAACAAATTTAAACGACATACAGCATGTACGTATGTGTAAAAGTAATGAAGGGGATTTAGACGGTTCTTAAACAAAGGGGTATAAAAGTACGTGAACCTGGAATCAATAATCACATTCTACTATTTGGCCTCAACAAGAGAGAGAGGAGGGCGGGTTGAAGCATCTTTCCTAGAAGATGTTGCGGGGACTGGAAGAGCCATTGGTAACAAGGAGATCCAGGTCACTTGGTTACTTCCTGTTAGGGTCACCATAGATTATCCTGGACATAAAATTAGCTATGTTCTCTATCTCCACAAGTTTTTCTTCACCAATAGAAGCCCAGATAATTAGTCCTTCTGGCACATATAACAATGACCAGAGACATGCGGACGCCTCCCCTGCAATCATGAAAAGGGGAAAAACAAATGTAATTGGTTTTATTATAAAGTCATTTTCCTTTTAATTTCAATAGTTGTGTATCATTTTGAACCAAAATCGCTGAATTTTTATAGTTATTTTAAAACCAAAGACGATTCGCTCGGAGGAGCCAACTTCCTGTCTAGCTTCCTCTGAGGATTGCGTAATCACACGGCTGCCTATGTTGACAGGCTACGCAGTGTCAAACTCCTTTCCTCGGGGGCCGAATCCCTACATGTTTTCCAAGTTTCCCTTGTTAAACACACCTGATTCAAATGACCAGTTCGTCCTCACTTTCAGCAGGAGCCTAATTAATTGAATCAGGTGTGTTTAACGAGGGAAACTTGGAAAACATGTAGGGATTCGGCCCCCGAGGAAAGGATCTTGACACCCCTGCAGTGTACGCACAGTGACGAATAGACTCTCCGCCTGCAGGTGCCCGAAAATACTTAATTGTCACCCATGTGGTTCTTGCAAAATAAGTTGGAGTGAGCTCCATTCTAACAGGGCACACAGAGACAAACAACCATACGCACTCGCACTTACACCTAGGGACAATTTGGAGTACTCAATCGGCCTACCAAGCATGTTTTTGGGATGTGGGAGGAACTGCTGAGTGCCCGGAGAAAACCCACGCGGGCCTGGGGAGAACGTGCAAACTCCACACAGGGAGGGCCAGAGGTGGAATCGAACCCGCACCCTCTTCACTGTGAGGCGGACATGCTACCCAGTGCTCCACCGAGACATTATTCTTTTCAAATTATCTTTCTTTGTTGAAATGAATAGACATGCCCTAATCCATTCCTACTTTTTCCCCCTGCTTCATGAGCATAGAGGGGAGGGGTAAGCAGTTACACGGGAACCAGGCAAAAGTTGTATACACACTTTGATAAAATAGCCTGCATGTTCCTTCTCCGCAGCCTTCATCTGCTCATGGCATCTGTCTGGATCATAATCCCAAACTTATCTCAATTTATCCTCAAAGTGTTGCATAATTGAGTTGATGAGCGTGTTTCTGCGGTAACCCGAGCTCTTCTTTTTCACCGTCATCTTGTCCTTCTTCTGCACTCCCAGCCAGGAGGCAAGGAGTGAAAAGAAGCCCGACAACAACTGCGGCTTCCCGCTGCGGTCCTGGCAAACCTCGCATTGGGCCGCAGCCAATAGGCGGCTCATGAAAAGATGAGAGCGGCGGCCAGGAGGAGATGGAGGAGCGGCCCGGACGCGAATGACCCGCTTGGCCCTGGCAGCGGCCTCAGCACCAGTTGTCAGAGCCTTAATCCGCCCGGCGCGATGACCTCATCGCAGCCAGCCGGCCTCCGTGGCTGGGGTGACCTCACTTACTCGAACAGCGGACACAAACATGCCCAGGCAAGTGTCGCTAACATGGGAAATAGCATTTTGACGTGCAACACCTTGTTCTTCTACTTTAGGCGCTCCCATTAGGCAAGGGTCTAACTAACTCTCCCAAATGGGACAGCATTACTGAA
The DNA here is from genome assembly GCF_033458585.1 of Syngnathus typhle. Taxonomy (NCBI): domain Eukaryota; kingdom Metazoa; phylum Chordata; class Actinopteri; order Syngnathiformes; family Syngnathidae; genus Syngnathus; species Syngnathus typhle. Next base: position 9,508,137 of record NC_083754.1, read on the forward strand.
TTCCACTGATCTTTCTGTGTATTTTGGAGTCTCATCTGGCCTGAAGATGGTGTCAAAATTAATCCTTTTGAGAATATGCCATGGAAACACATTGCGCAAGGCCCTGTTCATCACCCAACATTTATGTACGTGAAAACCAAAATGAATGAGCAATTAGTAATTGCATGTGTCACATAAACAGCCCAATTATACTTCATTTAATAAAGCTCCATATTGTACACAACATCAGACCCTAAAGAGATGATAAACAAACACAGATGTACACAATGTAAGTGAACGCACAGAAGAACCACGCGCACACACGCACGCGTGCGCGCGCACGCACACACACAGGCACACACGCATACACGTGCGCGCTATGTGAAAGTAAAGAGAGACTTGCTCTTGTTGGCACCTCCTCCCATCACACATACGACGCCCCCACTCCTTCATCCCAGCTGTCACAACTGCAATTACTGCAATTACTCTACAAATACACAACACACAAACACACACGTTCACACTCACTCACCCACACACCACACGCATTTTCTTTCAAACACACACTGCATGCTACACTTTTTGCGCTCACACTTTGTGTGTTTGTTGTCATATTTTTTTTTTTTTTAAAATCAAATCAATGCAACACTCATACTTAAAATACTTCAAAATACGTTATACAATTTTTTTTTCTAACACACGCACGCGCGCACACACACGCACACACATACACAGCTGAACGAGCATGTGAGGCGGCCAATTGATAAACAGTTGTCGAGACTGGGTTGGTTTGAGCGAGTGGTCAGCCACCACAGTCAATGGTTTTGGGCACCTGACCCTGCGTAAACTGACACATGTCGACGGGTGGAGGCCTACACACTGATGACCACGCGTATATTAAACACCTTCTTCAACAAATGGTTCTCAAAAATCGGACCTTTTTTTTTTTTCATTGTGTTTGCCTCATAGCAGAAGTGCCAAAGTCTTTGTCACGCACAAAGACTTTGGCACTTCTGCCACTTTCATTTGAAAAAGCAAACAAAAGACCAAAATAATGTCGTTCATCTGAAATGAGCTGTCAGCATAGTTCATCCATACAAGATGGTAAGGGAGCCCGACGTCGGTCCGTTTCGTATTAAACCTTCAGCTGTTGCCGTGGTGACAGCTGCCCGGGCGGGTAGAACCAATCACTCGGAATGCGCTGCAGAGGCTACTGGATGATTTGGAGGGAAGACTGGAAGGATATAGTTCCCGCCAGTCACCTTCTCTTGCAGCAAACTCTCCAACTTTTGGGCTTGTACGAGCAAGCGCAAAGCTGGAATGCTTCAATCTGAGCTGCAGTTGGCGGCAAATGTCTGAGACCATGCCAGAGCCGCACAGTCCTCTTAGACCACTTCGAAGCGTCTTTAAAGAAAGATGACTGTCACTCAAGCAAATTATTTTTGACATTTCCGCAAACCTCCCAGTGGGTTATCGTCTCTACGCGGCCTGACGCCTTCACGCTCAAATTCACACCAACACTGGGAGGGAAACTGAAGCCACACTGCCTGCACCAAAGTCACGCAAGTGGAGCACTGTGCCGGCCCGTCAGCCCGTCCAACAACTGGCCCAAAAAAACGTTAAGATGATAAAATAATGGTTTAAAAAGAGATTTACTCTAAAACTACAACGTGGTCTAAAAAACATGTAAAAAAAAACCATGGCCAGGTTAAAGAAAAACAAAAAAAACATGCTAAGTGGGATGGTTAAGAAATAAATGCATAAAAATACACCTAAAAACACATGGTTAACGCATTTATAAAAACATGTTAAAATGGTGGTTATTGATTAAAAGAATAAAACAGTCAACGCTAACGAAAGTATGGTTGAGGAAATAAATAAAATAAGTGAGTTAGGGAAAAAAGAAATGGTTAAACTGGTTTAAATAACAACTCCTGTAAAGGTGTCGCCCTCTGGTGGAGTTGCATTGAAATCACTCACATGTCTTTTACGTGTGGATAAATAGCGTCCTCTATCTCTGTATTGCAGTGGTGCGTTCACTTGCATTACACAGATACGGTCCGCCCCTTCAGGTGTGCGGCTCCACACAGGTGGAACCCATTCTCTAAATGAGCAGCACCAACTCCACTGCTTTCCAAACAAACATGAAATGTAACCTTCAACTCAAGATAGCATGTCAAGATTTCCAGTTTAATAAAAAATTGACTGAGTTACTGAACAGTGTTTTTTTTTTTTTTAACTTTACTCTACCAAGCATGTATTCTAAAAGACTACATTCAAAACATGGCATTTACTCGCCTACGGGTGGGAGCTGCCATTTTTGCTCTCTAGAATATGGCGTTAGGGTTAGGGAAGCCCAACTGCAAACAATAACATTGTTTTATGTTCCTCAGGGCATCAAGCAGTCATATGCAAATGAAAAGTGAGCAAACAGAAAAGAGCCCATGCGCCGCCACGTTGAAGTTGCCGGATGGGAACCGACTTGTCCTCACTTAGGCATGACATCCTCTCGCTGGCAGGTAAAATGGCTCCATCCTCCAGTTTGTTGTCAAGATCCTAATAGTCAAGTTGGTGCTTAAAACGGGCCTCCACTGCAGAAAGAAAGGGGGAGGGAGGTGTCACAAACACAAATAACATGCAAATAACATGCTTCAATGTAATGCTACCAAAATGTGCACACTCCAAAGAGCAGCTTTGTGCATATTTGGATTGCTCAGCGGGCAAGCAGTAATGAGCAGAGATGCTTTTCCCACTGGTGGCTTCATGCTTATCACGCCGCCGAGCCCGCACCTATCGGATGCCGGATCTGACGCCTCCTCTGAGCTGCACGCTTTTCAACTTCAGGTCCATGTGGGTGTATAATCTCTTCAAATGGATGACTAAAGTTAAGCAGGAGGCCACCCGGCTGGAGACATACCGGCATACTCTTGAGGGAGCATTGGACAGCCGATGAACGTGTGAAACGCCGCTATCCAGCCCGTCCGCTCCTTCTCGCTCTCACACGCAAAAAGATAGGTCCTGTCCGGCGTGGCCACGGTGATCCCGTACTGCCAGCGGGAGCTGTGAACACCTGGCGGGAGACCCGGCAGGACGTCGTAGCCGTTTTCCTGACTGCCGATGAAGACCTGGCCTCGCGCGTAGGCGTCCTTGCAAAGCAGGTAGTCGCGTCAGCCCACAGGACATGAGTCGGGAAGGTGGTGCCGGCGGACCCACCAGGGGATCTTTGAAGTACATGAGCCTCCTCTCATCCATGCAGAACCATCTCTTCTTAAAGCCCTCTGTGTGCTGCACATGCGAGAACCATGATGAGGCGTCATTTTACTGCGTATGGGCGAGAATGACCGACTTCACCTTGGGACCGGTCTTCTCCATAAAGCCCTGTTTCACATAGTCCCTGGTTAACTTGGGCAGCAGCTGGAAGAACAGAACAAGAACAAGAGTTGATTGCTGTCATTAGTCGATTGCCATGAGTAGCCGTTGCGAGACTTACGTCAGCCTCAGGAGCTCCGGGGAAGGCCACCCGCAGGTAGCTCAATCTGGCCGCTCGGATGGCATTGAACCAGTCCACCATTTCCTTTGGAGAACAACACTTTGCTCACCAAGCTGCTCAAAGCGCAAAATCACAAGCGCTGGATCGCGAGCCAGAGCCGCTGTGGCCTCGCAGCGTGAAATTCATGTCAATTGTAAGCAGAATTTCCAAAAGCCTCGCGAGGTTCCGCTGTTGGCCTAAAAGACACAGTTCGCCGTTTTGCCATTTCCAGGTGTCTGTGTTGTCGAGATGTCGCCTGATTACAGAGCGGCAGTTGTCGAGGGGAAATTTGGCATCGTGAGCGGCCACACCGGCCGATTCCCAAAACGTCTGCCGTTTTTATTGCAAGCGTCCGTTTGGGAGAGGTCCTTGGGAGCAAACTAGTGCGAATCGTTTGCTTCGATTGTTATCAGATTAGAATGACGTACTGTAGTTCAGACAGACGATGGCCAGTAAATGACACTAAGTTTGGCTGTAGAGCACAAACCTTCTCTGAATGGGCGCTCGATCAACGTCATCCGCAGGCGGCAATCTCGGCGAATGCTCGCAGCCGCATGAAGCGGCATTGAATTGCGCATAGCTAGCGGCGCACCTTGCCATCCTCGTGGTAGACAAAGAGATTGCGAGGGTTCTCATCCTTTAGGTAGCTTATCTGAAGACCGTGGGCTGTGCCAATTTTAACGGGCTGGAAGGTGGCGTTCAATGTAGCGATGCTCATGATCGCTTTGGGCTCTCTCCCCTGTAGAATATACAAAAAAAATTGCTGCATTTGTCCAACATTTGTCTACTGCTGAAGTTCCGCTTTCTATCATGGAGAAATGCATTTGCAGAATTTGTCTCTTCTACAAGAAGCTCACACGACAATCTTCACCACTCACATCGTGCTTGTTGAAATACTTGAGCACCCCCTCTTGTTCGCACAGGACGAATTTTCGGCTGAGATACTGTCCGTTATCTTTGCCTCGTTTCCATAGAAACCCCTCCCGGTAGCCTAGCACACAACAACACCACAGTGCAGGATTAGATTCCGGGCGCCGCAACAGGAGCTGCAAACATCCCGACACATAAATACAGTTGGTCAAACGCCATGTGGCCACCGTGCTGCAAGTAACAATAGTATTAGTATTCACAGGGGGCATTTTCACATGGAGCGTGAGCACACTCTGCCTTGCTCTTAAGAGGTAAAAATATCCCACAGATGCCTTGTTTTTCTTTTGTGGCAAAAACTGGGCTTTGCCCCATTGCGTGCGCGCTCACTGAAATCGACTGGACCCATCGTATTTGTTTCCAAAGCTCCAAGTGTGTGCAAACCAGAAATTGCACTGCAGGAAGATGTGGCTTATCGTTGCATAACACAGGCCCCGACACCACAGAGACAAAAGCGACAGCGTCATCTTCCTTTCGAGTGTGCTGCAAGTCTGAAATGGATGATAATGCGCTTCCTTCCCCTGCAAAGAGTGTACAAGGGAAGCGTGGCGTGTCGGATTATCCATTGGGATCGGCCATTCGGAACACGCAGAGTCACTTGCAAACGGTGCTCCATTCTTCCTGGCAGCCGCATTGCTGAACAGCACAACGAGACAAGGAGCTACTGACGGAGGACGCCCGCACTGAGCAAGGGTGCACCGATCAGATCCACATGCTCCACTTGGATCAGTTTGGCTAGCCCAATACTAGCAAACAAGGCAAAAAGCCGCAAAAACAAATAGCATTCACGTCACCCGGTTTAAACACAAACAGTGGATCGACACAAACACCAATTCGATTCATGTCCCGTGACTTGAGACTTCAAGTGTCGTTGATGATGAACACAAGCCCAAAGGAGGAAGTAGTTTACTTTGGTTGTGCTTCAACTGAAAGATTTGCATCTCGCAGACATTCTCTGGTGCACGTAGATTAAAAAAAGAAGAAGAAGAGAAAGTACATATCTTTAAAGAAAGGGGTGCTTGAGGAGAGTGTCACATGGCTGGCCTACAGCATACAGGCATGAACTCTTACCTACTGAGTAGGACTCCTGCCTACCCCCCAGCATGAACTCCTTCCTCTCGTACTTGGCGCGGATCCACTGCTCCCGTAAAAGCCTGCCGGGCCAGACGACAATTGTTAGGTTTCATTGTTGATTGTGGTGCATTCCAAACCTTCACTTTGTTATCCTTGTAAGATACGAGTAGCCCGACTTGTTAGTTTTCCAAGACGCCTACAGACAAAAGTTTGGCATGTCACTCACGCACAGTCTTTGTGAGTGGGCCGAAAGTAGAACGCGGGGACCGTCTGCTCGTACGTAGCCTTGGCTGCGTGGTTGCCCACTGAGTCCATCAACTGCATAAGGGAAGGAAGAGAGAAATGTCATGTTTGGCGGCAATATGCGTGCACGCTGCTCCAGCATGCATGCTTTTTTTTTTCACTGGAAAAAAACAGCGTTCACCTCCAGCTGTGCCGTGGTCCATGGGTCCAGCAGGAGAGACTTCACCTTGCTGATGTGTGCGATGTTTCTGTGAAGGCCTGAGCAGCTGTGGCACACAAACACGCCTAGAGTGTACGATGCCCACTCTGGAGCTTCAACACACACGCACACACACAGATGCACGCACGCACGCACGCACACACACGCACACACACGCACACACACGCACGCACGCACGCACACACACACACACACACACACACACACACACACACACACACACACACACACATGAAATGTTTTGACTTCTAGTCCAGGGTATTCTGGCAAAATCTCTTATGAACAGTCAGTCTTTGAAGTTAAAGTTAAAGTCCCAATGATCGTCACACACACATCTGGGTGTGGTGAAATTTGTCCTCTGCATTTAACCCATCCCCATGTGATTTTAATCCATCCCTTGGGGGAGAGGGGAGCAGTGAGCAGCAGCGGTGCCGCGCTCAGGAATCATTTGGTGATCTAACCCCCCCCAATTCCAACCCTTAATGCTGAGTGCCAAGCAGGGAGGCAATGGGTCCCATTTTTATAGTCTTTGGTATGACCCAGCCGGGGTTTGAACCCACAACCTTCCAGTCTCAGGGCGGACACTCTACCACTAGCCCACTGAGCTGGCCCTTGTAAAGTGCCAAAAAGTAGCCCGAAATTGCCACTCTTGAAAATAGGGCTCTTAATCGGTGCCCTCCATAATTATTGGCTTCAAATGAATTCCAGTTGAACTGCAAAAGCGTACTTTCGCACGCAAAATTGTAGAAAGGCTTAATTGAACAGATACAGAATCAAGATCCACCCATGAGCACCTCTGTCCCCAGACCTCAATCCCATGAGAACCTGTGGAGAAGACCCAGGTTGCGGCATGATTTTGAGATATTGTGCAAAGACGAACAGTTGAAAATCACTCTTTCTGTACTCTGTCACCTCGAGAAACAATATTGGAGAAGAGCAGGTGCCGTTTTGTTGGCAAAAGGCAAGCCTGCAAAGTATTAACTGACGTGCTTTGGAGTACATATAAGAATTATTTCATAATTTAATATTTTGTTACCACTGAATAAATATGCTTGATTTGTTTTTCATTTTGGTGTACGTCCATATGATTTACGGGGAAAAAAATTATTCATCGGGAGCTAAAGAACACAACGGGTGCCAATGATTATGAGAGCGGTGTATATAATTAATATCTTTTGATGTATGAGCTTCTCCTTGAGCAGCAAAAACAAAAACCCTTTACCTGTTTTTGATGGAGCTATAGAGGTGACCAAAAATAATAAGAAGGCACAATTAGTTGAAAGTGCATACGAAAAACACCGTGAAACGATACAATTATTTAAAACAATTCCCCAAATTTATGTTTGTCATTTTTCTCAATCCATCATTATCCTGTTGGTATCGTGTCTGCGGCCTCGGTGTGCGTGCGTTTGATAGGAAGTCACTCAGCACTCTTCTATCATCGTCAGCGCCGTACTTAAGACAGACTCAATACTCAACCACCTGCCTAATTTTACGACTTTAGTCAATCCTGGACCTGCTTTAGCTCCCTAGTCACAGCCTGTCCCCTTGCCTACGCTGCAAACGCAAATTGGTAATTATCTCCACTGACAAACATTTGTTTGTTATGCATTAGGGTCCTCCCGGAACCCGGACAATTTTATAAGCTTCTGGAGGGGTACAACATATTGTTGCTCATATGTTTATGTGAGACAAAAGCACGTATCTACCTGTCGCTGAGCAGTCCGCACAGTGACTATTTCCTGGTTTGTCCAGAAGTTCCATCAGCCTCTTTCTGCTGTTTTCTCGCTCTGAAAACATCTTCAAGGCGACTCTCCACGCCGGGTTACAAAGTTCAACTCCCGTACGACCAGAAGACGCCGCTGTACGCACAGGCTGCACGGAGCTAGGGAAGCTCGACGAAAGCTACCGAGAGCCCTCTAGTGTCATTGGCGTGTATTGGAATGAGATCGCAATAGGACCGGGTTTCCAAATGTTTATGTAAACCGCAAGACAGTTGTAAATACTTTTATGAAAACTAAAAAAAACACTTAAATGTAATTGAAATGTGAAACGTTAGATGGAGCTGTAACTGAGCAGCAGTTAGCGTTTCGGCAATCTGGTTGTTTCAAGGGAATAACAGACAGTGGCGTAAATTCACATTGACCATTAAAAATTAGGGGTGTAAATCGCGGGTTTTGTCACGATACGATGTCATATCGATACAAAGAAGTACGATACGATGTTTGCCGATATCTTAAAGCCTGCTGCGATTCATTCACGATATATCACGATATAGTGCTCTACGATCGATTTCTTTTTTTTAATAAAAAATATAGAACATATCCTCATTTATAACAATTCATACGCAAAATCAACAAGGTACTGCAAACTCTTTATTTAGGAAATTACAAGAGTATTGTAGTATACAAAGTGCTTATTTTAACACTGAACTTTGATGTCATGTTTTTTCTTTAAATGTGCGGCGAGATTTGTGGTCCCTGAATATTTGATCACCGCATGGCAGGATTTACAAACTGCACGTGTCTTGTCCGTTGAGCCATCTTTTCTTTGGAATCGAAAGTGCTTCTAAACGTATGACTTGAAGCCTAAAGGGGAGCAAATTTCCTTGTCCTTTTGGACACTAGCCATTAGGGGTGTAACGATTCATCGATACACATCGATTAATCGATATAATGCTCTACGATTTATTGGCATCGATGCTAAACGTAAACATCGATTTATATCGCCGTGTTTGACCTCGGACATTAGACGCGACTTTATTTTGAAATCCAGTTCATTGTTCCTTGCTTCCTCTTTCCGGGAGCAGTGCGCCCGGCGTTGTGTTGTGAGCAGAGCAGGCACGTGAAAGGGGAGCCGACAACTACGCGGCTCCTGGGCTGATGCTATGGCTAGTGTCCAAGAAGACGAGGAAATTTGCTCCCCTTTAGGCTTCAAGTCATTCGTTTGAATGAATCGTTACACCCCTAATGTATTCCAAATAGAAGTCTTAACGAGACCGTTTTCTTCTTGCGGTAAAGCCAAACTTGCATCTAACGTAGTAACGGCATAGTTGGCATGTCTGCCTCAGAGCTGTGAGGTTGAAGGGTCAAGGCTGGTCAAGACAGACCACTGTAGAAAATCGCTTAATTTAATCCTACTGCTTGGAGGAGGTTACAAACAACTTGTGTAGAAATCATAAAACCAAATAACCACTGGTAATGTTTCATAAGTTTTATTTTTCAAACTCTAAAAGTCAATACAGAGTAAAAAGGATCATCGTCTCATTGGACTCATCAGAACCAACAGAATTTACAAGAAACTTGTACTGACAGAAAAAAAAAATCCCAAGAGGACAACATGTTTTACAACTTTTTTTTCTTGTTGTAAATTTGCAATAATAAAAAAAGAAGAAATAGCATTCGAAGATTTTTATCTGGATGAGTTAGAGCTGGAGCGAGAGCGATGACGCCTGCGACCGGGTGATCGGGAACGAGAGCGGCGGCGGGCTGGCGAACGCCTCCTCGGAGAGCGGGACCTGAAAGGACGTTGGAAAAAAACATGTCAAAAGAAGCCTCCAAGAAGAGCTCAAGGTGAGTCAAAAGTGGTGGCAGTGTTTCTTTCACACAAGCACAAATAGGAACTGTTCATTAAATCTGGGTAAAAAATTCTATGTAATCGATTTTGAATCAATACCATTAAAATTTGACATAATCGATTCAAAGGACATTCATTTGATAATTGTATTACACCCATGGTGTGCACTGGAGTTATTTTTCTGCCGCAGGCCCACAGCAATCTCGTGTGCGATGACGTCATGCGTGAAGACATTCAGGCGCAAATTCACAAAATGGCGGAGGCAGGTAAAACACCGCTCAGCAAGTCGTCCCAGCTGAAGTCTGACGTTTGGATCAATTTCACATTTAAAACAACAAAAGACTGAGCCGGATAGATCCATGGTGGTGTGCAAGACATGTGGAGCCACGTTCAGTTATTGTAGAAATACTACAAACCTCCGAAACCACTTGACAATACTAGTACGTTGGATTCCGACAACAAGCCCCCCAGGGCAAAACCCAAGAAACCTAGGGACGTACTAACGTTACCATCCAAGTCTCCACGGGCCAGTCAAAGTGTGAACTGTCAAATTTACAAAAGTAACAGGATTTGCATCGAGAGATAAATTTTAGTTTTATTATTTTGCTGAAACAATGCTTTTATGCAATTTGTTGCTAATGTACAGTCACTTGCACTTTTCAGACTGACAACACTTTTTTACAGTTAATGTGGACTGTAACATTTAATTCAAGTTTGCACCTGAAACCTGACGGGAAGAAATAAACTCGTGTATTTTTCAACAGAGATGAGCTATTCTTTAAGAGCAGGTTGAATCGATTCCACCCAAATTGAATCGCAATTAATCGATTTAGAACCTTCAGAATCGAAATTGAATCGATTTCGGAAATTGCCCATGATACCCAGCCCGACTATTCATTGTGAAGACGGCTGAAAGAGGGCGCGCGTGCACTTATTTAAGGTCATGGTCGACAGTTTTTTTACTTCCCTTCTCCGAAAGATTTCACCCCCCCAATTGAGCTGTGCACAAATGGAGAAAATGGGCGGAAAACTATTTTGGTGCTCTAGTTCTTTGGCCTTTAGTCCACCATACTACTCCCAAACGATTGGCTGATTAAAAAGGAGCGTTGGGTGAGGAAGACTGACCTTCTCCTCATGCGGGGTGGGCTGCGTCGCCACATGGGCGGGGGAGGGGGCATTCTGCGAGGGGGAGACAGGCGACGGGGCGGAGGACGGACCCTCTGGGGCAGCACGGCGGCCGCTGTGATTTCCTGTCCATCAATCTGACCTATGAATGCGCACAGTCAACAATTCGGCCAAGACAAACCTTTTTCACAAGAACAAATATTTGGCGGAGATGTACTAAGCCGCCCACGCCTTGTCCCGCCAGCTGACAACATCGTTAGACCGCAAACGATACCTCCGTCCATGTACTTGAGAGCCTTCTGGGCCTCTTCGGGGCTCTCGTACTCGACGTACGCGAAGCCCTTGGACATGTGCGGGACCTGCCTCTCCATCGGCATCTCCACCGCCTTGATTTTGCCGTAGGTGGCAAAGATCTCCTGGATGTGATCCTGTGTGCCAGAAAGAAGAAAACGGGACACTTATCATTTTTCTGTTACGGATAGCGGGGCAAGTGTTTGAGTGTCAAAAGGGCAGACCTTGGTGACATTCCTGGTCAGCCGCCCCAAGTGAACCTTGGTTGGTTTGGGGCTGGGGGTTCTTTTCCTCCTCTCTTTTTCTTTATCTTTCTCCTTATCCTTTTCTTCTCCCCTCTTCTGTGTTTTCGACCTGTACATTCACGCCGTCAACAAGGGCGACGGTCATGCCAAACAAGTTCAACCCGGGGCGGAATATCAAGTCAGACTCACGCTGAGCGGGAGCGGCGGCGGGCGTCGTGGCGCCGGCGGCTGGGGCTGGGCGAGCCTGAGGAGCTGGACGAGGAGGAGGATCGCGAGCTGGAGGAGCCAGAGCGGCTGCTTCCGGACGAGCTGGAGCCGCTGGATGAGCCCGAGCTGGAACCTGAACTGCTGCTGGAAGAGGAGCTCGATCGGGACCTGATTGTAAACGTGGCTGGTCAGCGTGTAGCTCATTTATGAGGGACGAACTGGGTCAAGCACCCCACAAGCGCTACGGTGTCGACCCTGAGCTGAATTTTCTTAACCTGCAAGTGATGTCACCACAGAAGAGTGCCAGGTATGGCAAAAAGGCCAATCACACAGGTAGGGCTGCGACTAGTGAATATTTTCAAAATCACTTATTCTAGTTCTCTGAATGAGCTGATCAAAACTGTTTTTACGTTTTGAAGCAACAAAATGTATGGCAGGTGCTAGTCCACATCGTAATATATTTGTGACTGTGCGGCTTATGTGCTTATCACATATTAATTTGGTTGAAGTTGGATCAATTTCATTCTCTACGAAATTGACTTTGTATGTTTAATTCACCAATGATTTGTGGTTGCATGCTTCAGACCTGCTGCTGCTGCTTCCAGTGGAGGCGCTGCGGCGCTTCTTCGCTTTCTCACGTCCTCTGTCCTTTTCGCCGTCCTTGCCGGCAGATTTTTCCTTAGCTCGATCTTTAGTTTTCTCCTCTTCCTTGCGCTTAGTAGGAGATGGAGCCCTTACCGGGAAAAAATGATTAATGCTGGATATGTTCTTGAAATAAGAATTCTGTGGTTTTCTGTTTTTAAGCATAACCACCCACCCGCCATGCTTGTGGGAAACAACTCCACCGCCTTTTCTGGGATTTACTTTATTTTTCCAGATTTTATTTTGTCAATAACTGAAGTATTTATTGATTGAAACAGAAATCCAAGCTATCAGGAACACCTCAACATAACGGTAATGACAATTAAGAATATGTTTTTAGATAACTACCTAGCCAGCGTCGTCAAGCAAACACGATTTTACAATCTACATACAGCGCTTGCACCAAATTAATTTAGTAGCGCACGCATTATCAATTAACATGGCCGTGTGGCTACATGCTAGCTGGCTAGCTTCACAAATTTAACAAATTCCAAAAATCGTTTTGGGTATAACAGAGTATTGTCATTTTGAAGAACTTGAATTTAGAAAGGCAACACATGAAAACGGTAAAACAACATAGGTAGCAAATAATTTAAACACTGGAGGGAAAAAAAATCAAACACGCCGCCATTGAATTTCATTGAGGCCGATTCAAGTCAGGAGACGGACTCCACGGGGCTTTTAACAAATCCTTAAAATCTCGTCATAGGAAATATGTATAACATCGCGCTACATGGGAAATCGTTGCATGTAATGAGAATCAGCAAATATCATTATGATCTTAATTGTAACTATTGAATAAAATCGTAAACTTACATGTCTTTTGTTACTGGTGGTACAATTCCGTGCGACGACAGGCCTGGAGAAAAGTCGCTGGCTGATGACGACACGACTCGGAAATGACGCCAATACCTGAGCGCCACTTTCGACTCATTTGTTTATGTCCGCGCTCCTCAATACGAATAAATAAATGAATAAAACGAAACGTTAGCTTGGCGACGGGGCAATTTCGAACGAGGCTTGTCTCGAATGTAACCGAGTATTTTTGTTCTTTTTTTTACTGCAGGTAAGTGCTTGACGCTAAGCTTTCGCCCTGTATTTATTTTGTGGCTTTTGTGATGCATAGCTGTTTGAATAAATTCTTTACAAAATACACTATGTGTTAGGGCGTGGTAAACATTTTGCTTAGGGCTGATGTTGAAGCCACGAGCTGTTCATTGATGCAGTACGTTCTCTATCAAGAACTGTTTCTTCAATAGATGGAAAACCAATGATGTGGTGTGCCACAGATACAAACCGCGCCATGGGTCGTCTGGACGACGCCGCCAAGCGCAAAGTGGTGGAGCTGAGGAAAGCTGGCCTGAGTTTCCGCAAGATTAAGGCCGTGCTGGAGCTGGAGAACATTAAGGTCTCGGCGCAGGCCATCTACCTGTTCCTTAGAGAGTTCCAAGGCAGACGACCGGGCAGGGTCAGGCCTCCGGAGGCTGGGAGCAACGCAGCAGCGCCGGCGCCCCTGCAAAATCTGGTCGGGGGACTGCAGGAGACCTGGAGCGGCATAGGGCTGCAACACCTGCTACGGGATGCATCGCGCAACGCCAGCTTGAGCAAGTTGGTCAAGCGGGCATCCACGCAAGCAAATGGCGGGGCCAAAGCGTCCCGCTGCGTGGAAAGCAGCGTAGAGACTGAAACGCACCAGAGACAACAGCGACAGCAGCTGCAGCAGCGATGGCAGTGTGTGGACGATACCGACGTCCAGATCGTGAGCGTCACGTCTCTTGCGCAGTGTCAGCAAAGCCCCGAGAGCAGTGCGGCGACTTGTCCTGTAACAGCGTCTGTGGCCTTGGCCAGGAGGAGGGTGACGCCCTCCCCCGCCACCAGCTCTATGCTGGCGGCCCGTAAACGCATTTTGGATAAAGCGCTGATGCACAGGATGAAGGTCCGATTGTTTGCATTCTTGCGTGTGTCAACAAGCCTGAACATCATTTGAATTTGATCCCACCAGGTGACGTCACTATTGAGGAGAGAACACGCACATGTCCAAAGACAGCAACAACAACAACAACCACCATCAGCAGCATCATCATCAGCACCAGCAGCAGCAACAAAAACAGCACCAACATATTATGATCTGACCGCAGAAAAGGTGAGAAAATGAAGGATACGTGATGAGATATCCTTTGGATCATGTGTCCTACCTATCCATAGATAGACAAATTAATTAACAGAAAAATGACAAAAAGAAAAAAGTGTGGCGTGTATGCTGTGGTATTCTTTGGATCATGAGCTGATCACTTTCCTGGACTAGTCTCGATGCGATTGTGATTGCACATGGAATAATTGAGTGTCTTCTATTTAGAGATGGACAGTACATGACACATGATGTGCTATTGTTTGCTTTGTGTTCTTTTACTGATATAGATGGATGTGCTTTATAAGTCCCTGGAAAGAAATTAATACTCTTCATTGATTTTTAATTATTATTTTTTTGGAGGGGGGTGATTTTGCAAGACATTTCCACTATGATATCAGCCAAAACATAGTCTTGTTTCAATCTCATTTCTCAGTCCACACTGGAAGATGGCGGTATAGACATGACCAAACGGTTTGTCCCACAGAGGCCGGGTCTATCTGTGCGCTCCCTTCACACGTTGCCTCGAGTTGAAATCCAGCTCGCCGGCCGTTCGGCGGCTCCATTAACGTCACCCGGGGGTGCCGTCGTCCACGCGCCGACCTCTGCTGGTGAGCCGAGCCGAGATACCGGGGCGGGGGGCGCTCTTCAGGATCAGATCCGAATGCTGGGTTGTGAGGTGCGCAGCCTGGGCCTGGCTGTCAAGATGCTGGCGGAGCAGCAGAGCCGCTTGGAGACGGAGCAGGTGCAGCAGACTCACATCCAGAAGCAGATCCTTGGCGCGCTACAAACCCTGGTGTCCAAAGCGAGACCCTGCGGGAACACCCGGCAAACACTCACCAAAACCCCTTCCCCCTCTTGTTTGCCCACCACCTCTTCCGCCTTCAACCAAGACACCTTCAACTTTAACCGAGTCACCTTGGGCCAGTGCAGCCAAACCCAAACGGCCTACGACTCACTGGAGAGTCTGGAACCCGTTGAGCCCTTCAAACTGGCCATCCTGAGCCCCGACGGCACGGACGGCTTCCCGCCGTGTAGCAGCACCGAGAACCTCCCGCTCACTCACACACACCCGCACACACAGCAAGCGTACCAGGCGGGCCCGTACCCTCAACAAAACTGCCAGACTCTCTTGGCCCCCTACGCCCAGTCGTACGCACCCGCCTATGAGCGCTCGCATCCGGAGGGATTCAGAAAAGGAGCGAGCAAGACGGACGATTACCGGACTACGCAGGATCAACACCTCAATATTATCAAAGTTGAAGGACCCTAGACTGAGTGTAGCCTCTTATTGGATTGGACATATTTATTTCCTAAGTACAATGGAAGTGCGACTGCCATATTTTTTCCAAAATAAAAATGCCACAGGAAATAGTGGAACAGTCCACGGAGTTGGTCGGTTGTGGAAGATGTACAAATATGAACAAATTTTTTTTTTGCTATTCTCTCTCTCTCTCTCTCTCTCTCTCTCTCTCTCTCTCTCTCTCTCTCTCTCTCTCTCTCTCTCTCTCTCTCTCTCTCTCTCTCTCTCTCTCTCTTTCTCTCTCTCTCTCTCTCTCTCTCTGTGTCTCTCTCTGTGTCTCTCTCTCTCTCTGTGTGTCTCTCTCTCTCTCTGTGTCTCTCTCTCTCTCTCTCTCTCTCTGTGTCTCTGTGTGTCTCTCTCTCTCTCTCTCTGTGTGTCTCTCTCTCGCTCTGTCTCTCTCTGTCTATCTATCTATTAATCCCGGGGGGAAATTCAGGAAATTAATTGTTGTTATAATGTTGATCATCGTCAAAGATATATATTTTTTATTTAAGTTATTGTTATTGCTAAGATGTTTTTGTTAAGCATACAAATGTCTCATCTCTTGCAAGAGTCCCATTCAGCACCATAGTAGATAAGATAACAAAAAGACTACGGTTCCATTTCTGTCTGAAATACTGCCTTGACTGTTTTCTGGTTCTCCTGTGGTTTTTGAATGCGCCATTTGGACCCAAATTTGTGTTTTAAATGCATTATTTTGGGATTCATTTGGCTCCTACAGGGTCTAAATTGCAACGAGAGAAAAGTGTTTGTGCGCCGTGAGGCGACCAGATAGTGCATGAAATGTATTGGAACGCAGCCCTCACCCCGTTGCTAGGAGGCGCTGTTGTAGCCCGGAAGAAGGCACGTCGACGGCGGTGATGGGCAAGACAGAACTACAAGAACACGCGCCTGGTTTTTAATGACTGGCGTTGCTTTAACTTAACACAACCCGAAAGCGAATCGTAGCTGGAAGCAAGGGAGGAGAGAAAAGGAAGGAGACACGTCGTGGTTTCGTCGTGGAGTGGGTATGGAATGAAATGGCTGGATCAGCTGTGTCATGTCTACATCTGTACTACAGCATCCCCAAATAGATGCACTTCTAAGTACCATATTTAACCCTTTCATGTGATGATCTAAATGTGGGTCAGCGGAACATCACCTCGGATTTTGGCTTGACTGACCTTGGTCGCTGTCGTGATAATTTTTAAAATGGGAGAGCAGATCAGATAGTAATCAGCAGACTGTTTCTGAATGTGTGTTGAGTCAGGGTAGGAATGGCAGGGATTTGGTGTGTGATGAAAACAACAGAAAGCAAACAGAGCTTCTCTTTGTTGCCCTGTGTGGCCCTGAAGTCACAAGCTTGCATTAAATTGCTCATTCAATCCAACAGCGACAACGTGGATGGAAAGCTATGAGGAATTCTGCCTCCAAAGCGTGGCCACGCTGCAGGAGGAGGGGAAATTTAAAGCAGCGACATGCGAGCCGATGGTCACGTACTCATCTGTCATCGTCTTCTGTGGGAAAGCTGCCTTGTCCCCTCTGGTAAGAAGAAAGTCAACACTAGCCAGGGAGGTCTTCACGGCTATTATGCCCATGTGTGTCTGACATGAGGCAGCAAAATGAATTGGACAAATAAAAGCCCCCCATCAACAATCTAACCAGATTGAACAGAATTCTCAATCAATTAGTCAAATGTTGGACCTTTTTGCAGTTAGATGCAGAGCAGCGTCAACATATGCGCCACCTCAAACGCGGGGCGGTTCAGCTGGAAAGGCAGCAGAGGAGCAAGCCCTCGGCCCAAGTTTCAGACAAAGCGGTGAGTTGCACGTGTCTAGTCCAAAATCACCTGGAATATGCGACATCCAGGCACTTGCCACCCATCCAAAACAAGAATCTCCACCCTTCAAACTAGACTTTGAAGCCTGTCAACCTGTCCACTCTAC
The DNA here is from genome assembly GCF_033458585.1 of Syngnathus typhle. NCBI lineage: Eukaryota > Metazoa > Chordata > Actinopteri > Syngnathiformes > Syngnathidae > Syngnathus > Syngnathus typhle. Next base: position 9,525,551 of record NC_083754.1, read on the forward strand.
AAGGACAGGTTGTATAGCACAAGCACAGTATAGCCATCCCAGCTTTCGAGTTGTTTAAGCCCAGACCTTCCCCAACAGACTCTCACAAAGGCGCTGATATGATACGTCTAAAACTAGGCCCGTCCAGTCACTTGGATCGGTCCTTAAATACAAAACAGGGAGCCTCTCTCCGATCACACTACACTGCCATCGATTGTTTGACACAGACGTTAAGGATAGATAGGGCTGCAAAAGGCAAACTTTTGGTGAACGTTCACCTTCAATGAGACGGAACCGGAGTGCCAAAGTGGGCCTGCTTTTGCTCAGTGTGCGCTGTTGTGCTTTCTGGCCACTGGAGCGGCTTCTTGCAACACAGTCATCAACTGTCTTTTCCGTGTGTATCGGCTATGTTTCAGAGAATCCATCCAGATATGTATTTCCTACCGCTTGTCCTGTTGTTCATTAAAAATTTGAATCCCAAACCAGAGGCATCAAGTGCCAAGGGGCGAGGCTGAAAAGTCAGATATTCCCAACGAAACAACACTCAACAGTTACATGCTGATCACCGACTCGCCCGGCCTTCCCTTAGAGCACAGAGTTAACCTTCAGACTGTCAGTCGGCCAACGCCTCTGCTCAACGGCCTCCTTGCAGAGAAGGAGAAGAGCGATGAGGAAGATATGAGTACGGACAGCCTTCTCAAGCAAACACAAGAGCATGTGAAGAGGGAGCTGAGCAGGGAATGGTCAAAAGGTGTTGTCCCAACACCTTCGCCCGAGCCTGTCTCGGAAGGAGAAATGTTTAGTCCAAACAGAGGCACTGAATTGGGTCGCGGGCCCGTTGGCACTCCTGAGATCCACCAAAATGTGTCTGGTCCCAAGCCTCAAGAGCCCGCATCGACGACTGGTCCGGCCGGTCAGTGCCTTTGGCGGCCGAGCCCAGAGTCCGGCCTCGGCCCCTGTAAGATGCGCCCATTCTCCACTGGGAGCATCCGCGTCGTCTTTCCGGCAATGCCGGGAGAAGGCGCCGCTCTGTCGGAGAGGCGCGAAGTTCCACCTGGAGCCTCATGGTCCCCGGATCGCTGGAGCTCAGCATCAAGTGGCGACGCGGACCGCCGAAACACGCGGGGTAGTCATCGATCGGGTTGTCATTGCGCCGTCAGTCCGATGTGGGAAACCTGTGGGCCCGGCCCAATCGGCCTGTTGTCAACGTCGCGCTGGGTCTGCCAAACCGTGAACACTCACCTACGCTCTGACCCGGCTGGATTGGACCACATTGATCGCAGTCAGGAAAGAACAGCTCGCTTCATGGCGGGAGTCACCGTGCGCCCCTCAAGTTGGCACAACTCCAACAGGTCATTCCAGGGAGAGAATCTCTCTCCGCATCGGCCGATGCCTCGCGTTTCCCTCGCAGTTAAGCTCGGTGAGGAGCCTGATGACCCTCGAGGTCCCTGCGATAAAACTGGGACAGCTTTCCTCAGACAGGCAGGTGACGCACATGCCACAAACACAGGTACGTACGTGTGTGCTCCATCTATCAAGGGTGACGCCACAATCGTTTGAAAAGCTCACAAAAACATTGGCCTTTTGGCGCACAGAGGAAGCCCGGAGGCGAGCACGGGTTCTGGAGGAAATGCAAAGACATCTGGAGGAGAATCACGCTTCACAAAAGTCGCTGCTCTTGGCCCAACAGGAGAAGGAGCAACAGTGCCTGCGGCGGGTGCGCGCACCTTCCACAACTGGTTTGCAGAACAAAATGTGGAGTGTACGAGTCGTTGCTTCATGATGTGCTTGCTTCCTTTCCTATGTAGCTCCAATTTGTCGGCAATGCACAAACTCGTTGCTTTGGCGTCCACCGTTCCCAAACTTGAAACGTTAAGCAATGACCGACTGTAAACAAATCTTTTCTGTGAAAGGAGTTTGAAGAGGCCGAAAGGAGACTGAGCCAGCAGGCCCGTGCTAAGCTCCAGACCCCTGCCAATGACGGAGCTATGAACCCAACCGCTGCTACGCCGGGTCGCTGTCAAGGTACCAGGCCGGCACGCCCCCTTTGAACATGGATGGAGACCAACCTGCGTTTTTCTTCCCCTCTGTCCAGGTTTCCCAAGTCCCGTGACAAATGAGACCTTTCCCTCTCCGCAGTCTCCCATCTACCTACGAGGGCCCTTGTGGTCAGCTCACAAACCTCAAGCGAGGCCAAGTCAGGTGACCATCACCGGGACTCCGTTTGATGCAACCACGTGCATTTTCAGATTGGTGCACTTTCTTTCACAGATTTTGGAAGCGGAACAGAGGAGAGTGTTGTTTCGAATCGGCGCCGTCGCCCGCGGCTTTCTCGTGCGCAGACTTCTCAAAACGCACAAGATCCAACATCTGTGTCAAACCGTCACGGTAAGGCTTCCATGCTTGGAGCTGAACTGGAATGGCCCACGTTGGGGTCAAGCTTTGTGTCACGACTGTCGTGTGCATGTTAGCCTTGAAACTTCTCATGTTGCTCCCCACTTTGAAGAAAATACTGAGCCAGAAGCGTAGCAGTTACTATCATTCCAGTGCTGACAAACGCAGACAATTCTCCGTAGTGCGATAGAAAAGAAAGATCTCTCCAGTTTCACATATTGGTAAAAAAAAAAGAAATCCACACAACAATTCTACCTTTGCCCAAAGTCTTGTGGAAATGAGTTCAGAGGGAAATAAATTCCAAATATATTCTTATTGCAAAATGTCATGGGTGAACGTTGGATGGGATTGTGTTTTTTTTTTTTGTCTCCGTACAGGACACACGGGACTTCATAAGGTCCTTTCAGACTGCAGGTCCACAGAAGAGAAGCCCTTTCTCAGCTCAGGATCTCTCCCTGCAGGACAGAGTTCGAGCCCAGGTACAAATGACGTCGTCGTTCGTTGACAGCGTGGTGACCCGCCCAATTGTGCTTTTCCTAGTTACGTGCAGCCCTCTATGACATCCATGAGATCTTCTTTGAAATGCCTCCAGCGGATCGATGGGCACTGCTGCAGCAGGACCGGGAGCTATGTGCTGAGAAGAAGCAAAGAGACACGGTAACAAAGTGGAGAGACCGGCTCGATGCGAGCTGTTGACCTAGCGGTCGATACCACCGTTAGCATTTCTCTGAGGCCACACCCCCGAAACCATTTGGCCGAGCTGACGCGTCGGTTTGAAACACTTCACGCAAACGTGTTTGCCAGGTGGTGGCACTGTTCATAAGCCCCAAAGATTTGCATTTGTGCATTTCTAATTTAGTCAGACTCAACTAGTAGCAAAGGTGATTTGTGGCTTCTCATCTGAAATTTTCCTCACTGGTCCAGCTTAATGTGTTGTTACACATCCGTGCAAGCTCCACTTGATGGTTAATCAAAACATTTGGCCGCCGACGTCTAACGCAGTCCTCCAAAGAGACTGTTTTAAGAAACCCTCAATCGTCAATAAGGAATCAGATACGAGCACAAATTGCTTTAGGCTTGAATATTCTCACAGCAGCACAGCTTGTTGAAGTTGTTGGGAAAATAACAAACTCTGTAAATAAATTGTGGCTCTATGTCAGGGGTGTCCAAACTACGGCCCGCGGGCCAACTGCGGCCCGCGGGCCAGTTTTTATTGGCCCGCAGCAAAGAAGAAGTAGTGGGCAGGCGAACGAGTTAGCGGAAAGATGCTAATTCGCGATAGTGCTAACACGCGCAAACGAACATTAAACGAACATTTGGAGCAATACTACATTGTCCTAAAGGTTAGACACGTGATCATTCATTTTTCTTGTTAGGCGACACACATCGCCAATGACTCCTGTACCACTGTAACCGACATATGTACAAGAACGTAAAAAAGGAAGTGGTATCGCCTGAAAACGGCCTTCAAAATAAATCACCCTACCTCAAATCAAAACATGGCTGAATAACATAAATAACATGGAGAATTCTTCTTATTTTCTCATTTGAAAAATAAAGACAATTGTGACAATGAAATTTGTGTGTATTTGCATGACATTTTTGTAGTTTTGGCCCACGGGCCCCTTCACTTTATCAAATCTGGCCCTCCTTGCAAAAGTTTGGACACTTCTATGTGACGAAGTGTCTGTGTATTCATTGTGAAGGAAAAAGCCAAGAAGGAAAGGGAGAGAGCTGCACTGTCTGCCGCCACACAAAGATCTCTGGACCGGAAAAAAAGGTGACGTACGCAGGAAAAAGGCAATTTCCAAACAAAAATGGGATCTTTTTTGTCTATGTTGGTCACGGTGAGAACTGCTGTGTGGGGTCTCTTTCAGGGAGGGCCAGACCGCCAAGGTGATGCAGAAGCCAAAGAGTCCCACTCCCGTCGGGTCCTGCAAGTGTGTGCGCTCACAACACAGGCATTGGTCTTCAGTCTTTGAGCTTAACGCTGCCTTTTCACTCTTGTCTTTTGTCCTTCCCGCTTCTGCTCTTCACCTGTGCTCATTTCTTCTTGTGCTAGAGTTCAAAAGCCCAGTCAAGTCCAAAAAGGTGTCCTGAGTCAGCTCAAGCGCCAGGGGTGAGTTCATGTCCCAATCGCTGTGCAGTGGGCTGGGGTGGGATGTGTGGAGTGGGGTATCGAGTGTCACAACACGTTAGCCAACTTCATCATTTGCACTTGGAATTCATTCGATTGGGGCACAGACGGAACCAAATGCCTCAGATTGTGTGAGAGGGGGTGGGGGGAAGCATCCCTTCATATTAGCGCTCTGATTGTCACCCCACGGTGCTCTCATCAGGAGCTGGTACACAAAGACCCCCGAAGCGAGAGTGCAGCGCTTGGACAACCTGAAGAAGCAGCAGTCTCTCGGCTAAGAGGCGACATCGTTCTGAAATAGATCAACCAAACATCAGGTTTGGCACCGATGTTGCCCTTGACAACCGTGTTGTGGCAATTCCCTGCCACCTTGACTTGAAATTTTCATTTGTTCCGTAGCGCAAAGGTCAACGCTAGCTTTGCTCGCCCGTCTTCGTTGATGTTGTGTGAATTTCTGCCTTTTCTGTTTGGTTTGAAGGTAACAGTCGACTTGTGCTGGCAATAAACATCATTTGAAGCGAGCATGATCTGCTGAAATCTTGTCGGACAAAATGCCTCCGCGTCACGGTGTCGGCGTCCAATACAACTTGTTTCGACCCATGCTGTTAAGAAGAAGAAGAATGTTTGAAAGACTTTGAATATTTTTTTTGTTTCCCTTGAAATTCTGTCGGATTAGCCTATTATGGTTGCGTGCATTTGGTCTTCAATCCGAATCGCAACGTATGTATTTGTTTACATGCCGGCACAACTTCACTTTCCTCCATCTCCCATATGAGGGCTGGTGCTATGGCTAGTGTCTAAAAAGACGAGGAAATTTGCTCCCCTTTAGGCTTCAAGTCATTCGTTTGGAAGCACTTTGGATTCCAAAGAAAAGATGGCTCAACGGACAAGACACGTGCAGTTTGTAAATCCTGCCATGCTGTGATCAAATATTCAGGGACCACAATTCTCGCCGCACATTTAAAGAAAACCCACGACATCAAAGTCCAGTGTTAAAATAAGCACTTTGTATACTACAATACTCTTGTAATTTCTTAAATAAAGAGTTTGTAGTACCTTGTTGATTTTGCGTATGAATTGTTATAAATCAGGATATTGTTCTATATTTTTTATTTAAAAAAATGTATATATATCGATCGTAGAGCACTATATCGTGATATATCGTGAATGAATCGCAGCAGGCTTTAAGATATCGGCAAATATCGTATCGTAGTTCTTTGTATCGATATGATATCGTATCGTGTCAAAACCCGCGATTTACACCCCTAGTATCGATGTATCGTTACACCCCTATTTAACACTGAACTTTGATGTCGTGTTTTTTCTTTAAATGTGCGGCGAGATTTGTGCTCCCTGAATATTTGATCACCGCATGGCAGGATTTACAAACCGCACGTGTCTTGTCCGTTGAGCCATCTTTTCTTTGGAATCCAAAGTGCTTCCAAATAGGGGTGTAACGATACATCGATACACATCGATTAATCGATATTATGCTCTACGATTTATTGGCATCGATGCTAAAGGTAAACATCGATTTATATCGCCGTGTTTGACCTCGGACATTAGACGCGACTTTATTTTGAAATCCAGTTCATTGTTGCTTGCTTCCTCTTCCGGGAGCAGGGAGCAGTGCGCGGCGTTGTTGTGTTGTGAGCAGAGCAGGCACGTGAAAGGGGAGTCGGCAACTAGTACGCGGCTCCTGGGCTGGTGCTATGGCTAGTGTCCAAAAAGACGAGGAAATTTGCTCCCCTTTAGGCTTCAAGTCATTCGTTTGGAAGCACTATGGATTCCAAAGAAAAGATGGCTCAACGGACAAGACACGTGCAGTTTGTAAATCCTGCCATGCGGTGATCAAATATTCAGGGAGCACAAATCTCGCCGCACATTTAAAGAAAAAATACGACATCAAAGTTAAGTGTTAAAGTAAGCAATTTGTATACTACAATACTCTTGTAATTTCCTAAATAAAGAGTTTGCAGTACCTTGTTGATTTTGCGTATGAATTGTTATAAATCAGGATATTGTTCTATATTTTTTATTAAAAAAAAAAATATCGATCGTAGAGCACTATATCGCGATATATCGTGATTGAATCGCAGCAGGCTTTAAGATATCGGCAAATATCGTATCGAAGTTCTTTATATCGATATTATATCGTATCGTGACAAAACCCGCGATTTACACCCCTACTTCCAAACGAATGACTTGAAGCCTAAAGGGGAGCAAATTTCCTCGTCTTTTGGACACTAGCCATAGCACCAGCCCAGGAGCTGCGTACTAGTTGTCGCCTCCCCTTTCACGTGCGTGCTCTGCTCACAACACAACAACGCCGGGCGCACTGCTCCCGGAAAGAGGAAGCAAGCAACAATGAACTGGATTTCAAAATAAAGTCGCGTCTAATGTCCGAGGTCAAACACGGCGATATAAATCGATGTTTACCTTTAGCATCGATGCCAATAAATCGTAGAGCATTATATCGATTAATCGATGTGTATCGATGTATCGTTACACCCCTAAGCGCGAGTGCGCCATGTCCGTACTACTGAGTACGTACACGCACTTGTGAGTGTGCACCGAGCTTTCTGACACGGCTTCCGGTAGTAAATGCGCAGGCTAGGGATGGGCGGATCGATACCAAAATTTCGATATATCGATCCAGGCTGCTTATTTTTGAGTATCGATCTCCCTAGCTAAAATATCGATACTTACAATTATTTAATTATATTTTTCCTCATTTTTTTCTGCTCCAATTTGACGACTTGCACTCATGCTAGCACTACTTTTCCTTCCGCCTGCTACACCGGCGTGTCCTGCTCTGCTCTGCTCCCGCCCCCTTTTCTCACAAGCCAAGCCCTCCTCCTCCGCCCCCCGTTCCAATCCAAACAAACACAAACAAGCATGGCCACGGCGGCGGCCCAGTCCGAACGCAAGAGAAGTCTGGTTTGCACTAATGTCTAAAAAGGTTAATAATACATGTACATGACGTAATACTTTTTTCTACAAAATCCAATAGATGACTCTCCAAGAGCAAGAATGCCACTGCATTTAAATTGTTCTTTTGGCGGGAAATTACACTTCCGGTATCGATATCGGATCGAATATCGGGTATTTTGGGTAGGAAATACTTGGTATCGATCGGATCGATTCCAACATCATTGGTATCGCCCATCCCTAGCGCAGGCCAGCGCTTCCCCTTCTACTGGGGAAACGCAGTCATTGCAGGCAAAATGACCCCAATTTTTTTTTTTAATAATACAATTTGTTCAGGGTTGGCGGGCCGGATTAAACGGTCCCGTGGGCCGGATGTGGCCCACCCCTGATTTAGAACATTTTTATCGTCAAAATCGCTGCAATTGCATATTTCGTGTTCAAATGCAAAGGTGAAATGCTTGGTTTTGCTGATGGGACATAAAACCGCAGTAAAAAGACACAAGTTGAGATAGTCCTCTGCCGCACTGAAGGGGGGCGTACGTGAGCCAACAAGTGATGAATGCTACCCCAGGTAGAGGTAGACAAAACAACGGACGCCACAAACAAAGCACATATTATTTTGCGCGATGTAGCTAAAGGTGAAGTGAAGGAGGCGTTTTGGAGATTTGATGACATGAGTGATAATCGACGAGCCCCTGCTGTAGCTACGTATGTCTTGGGAGTGTTGGAGAAATACAGCTGTTGTGAAAAGCAAGTTGACAGAGCTGCTGTGATGATGTCAGAGCGTCATGGGGTGCAGGCCAAAATTAAAGGAGGTGCCAAAACTAAAGGGAAATAAGGAAGACTTTTACAACAAAGTGACGAAGCTTTTTGTGGCGAAGGACTTCATCGACAAAAAAGCCAAAACCACAAACTGTGTGTGTGTGTGTTGAGGGGGGGGCGTTGCTTCAAAAATTGGGTTGCAATGCGGTTGTGTCCTGCAGAGGGCCTCCAAATGCAACACAAGCCAATCAGTGGTTTCCCGCCTCTCATCCCGAGTGCCAACACATAGTTTGGATAGAGACGTGGATCTAGATCAAGTTCCTTCTTGTCTCATGCTTTAAGACGTCCATTCATTTGTTGCTACTGGCTTTCATTGACATGAAATCACTTTTTTCTAACAGCGCATTCTTGTGTGCCAGCACAGCAACAAGCTAAACTGGTCTGTCTGGGTGTCCCCCATGTTGACCACCGTTTCTGTGCATCTTCTTTCGTTGTGGGGGGTGTTCCCCAGCACTTTGGTGCCATGTGTCTTGGTGTCTTCATTGCTCTGGAGTAGGGGTGTAAATCGCGAGTTTTGTCACGATACGATATAATATCGATATAAAGAACTACGATACGATATTTGCCGATATCTTAAAGCCTGCTGCGATTCATTCACGATATATCGCGATATAGTGCTCTACGATCGATTTTTTTTTTTTTAATAAAAAATATGGAACAATATCCTGATTTATAACAATTCATACGCAAAATCAACAAGGTACTGCAAACTCTTTATTTAGGAAATTACAAGAGTATTGTAGTATACAAATTGCTTACTTTAACACTGAACTTTGATGTCGTGGTTTTTCTTTAAATGTGCGGCGAGATTTGTGCTCCCTGAATATTTGATCACCGCATGGCAGGATTTACAAACTGCACGTGTCTTGTCCGTTAAGCCATCTTTTCTTTGGAATCCATAGTGCTTCCAAACGAATGACTTGAAGCCCAAAGGGCAGCGAATTTCCTTCCCCGTCTTCTTGGACACTAACCATAGCGCCAGCCCAGGAGCCGCGTACTAGTTGTCGCCTCCCCCTTCACGTGCGTGCTCTGCTCACAACACAACAACGCCGGGCGCACTGCTCCCGGAGAGAGGAAGCAAGCAACAATGAACTGGATTTCAAAATAAAGTCGCGTCTAATGTCCGAGGTCAAACACGGCGATATAAATCGATGTTTACCTTTAGCATCGATGCCAATAAATCGTAGAGCATTATATCGATTAATCGATGTGTATCGATGTATCGTTACACCCCTACTCTGGAGTCATACTACCACACGCGCACACATGAACTAAGAATGTGCACATAAATCTGTGGCTGTATCACCAACATATTCTAAAAATGTTTGGGCCACTTTATTGGTGCATTCCCATTGGCTCATCAATACAACATTGGTACTTATTGGTCAAGCTGCCCCTCTTGTCCAAGCTCCCACTACACCACCTCCACATGTGTGACAAACAAAGTCTGTGGATAAGTGTCCTGTGCATGGGCTCCTTGCGGTTGTAACTTTCCAACGTTTCCATTTGGACTTTTCCACTCTCGGGTTTGCGCAAAAGGACTAGGAAGTCAAAAGGCATACACTCACTCTGGTCTGCATGACCAAGCAGTAGGGGTGTAACGATACATCGATACACATCGATTAATCGATATTATGCTCTACGATTTATTGGCATCGATGCTAAAGGTAAACATTGATTTATATCGCTGTGTTTGACCTCGGACATTAGACGCGACTTTATTTTGAAATCCAGTTCATTGTTGCTTGCTTCCTCTTCCGGGAGCAGGGAGCAGTGCGCGGCGTTGTTGTGTTGTGAGCAGAGCAGGCACGTGAAAGGGGAGTCGACAACTAGTACGCGGCTCCTGGGCTGGTGCTATGGCTAGTGTCCAAAAAGACGAGGAAATTCGCTCCCCTTTAGGCTTCAAGTCATTCGTTTGGAAGCACTTTGGATTCCAAAGAAAAGATGGCTCAACGGACAAGACACGTGCAGTTTGTAAATCCTGCCATGCGGTGATCAAATATTCAGGGAGCACAAATCTCGCCGCACATTTAAAGAAAAAACACGACATCAAAGTTCAGTGTTAAAGTAAGCAATTTGTATACTACAATACTCTTGTAATTTCCTAAATAAAGAGTTTGCAGTACCTTGTGGATTTTGCGTATGAATTGTTATAAATCAGGATATTGTTCTATATTTTTTATTAAAAAAAAAATATCGATCGTAGAGCACTATATCGCGATATATCGTGATTGAATCGCAGCAGGCTTTAAGATATCGGCAAATATCGTATCGAAGTTCTTTATATCGATATTATATCGTATCGTGACAAAACCCGCGATTTACACCCCTACCAAGCAGCTAAACAGGACAGGTTCAAAACAAACAAACAAACAAAAAAAAAGAGCGAAGAGGTGGGTCATTGCGTGATCGGAAAAAAAAGACATGCGCGAGATCCCCGTTGCTGTAACGTATCTGGAAAAAAATAAAATAAAAAACACGTAACTAATCTGGGAGCAAAGCAATCAAAAAGCCAGCCGAGCAAGGTTCTGGGAATAATAATTGAGAGATGATGGAATTACCGCTTTAAACCCCACATCTTCTTCTGACCACACAGTGAGCATCGGGACCCCCCCGCTTCATTCTCGGCGACAAAATTCCAAAGCTCTACTTCCAGACGGACAGAAGGGGGGTAAAAAAGCAGTGTTGTTCTATTCCGGGCTGAGCTGAGGTTTGCTCCTAATTTAGCCATTCCGCTGCATGCCCGTGTGAAATCACCTTCGTTTACCTAGCAAAGAGCAAATATTCATTCATGTCTCCTCCACAGTTCCTCCCATTCTTCCTCATATTTTGATGCGAGCCCTCCCTCTCATAAGGGATTTTATGCCTCCAGAAATAATCTCCAAACCAATATTGACGCCAGTTTAAGACTGCGGCGGTTACGCGGGCCGCCGAGGATATGGCAGAGCGTCAAAGATGACGAGGGGAGGATCACACCCTGTTTTTATACAAAGGGCAAACGTCCGCTTATCGCACAGGTGTCAAACTCAAGGCCCGGGGGCCAGATACGGCCCGCCACATCATTTTATGTGGCCCGCGAAGACAAATTGTGCATCAAATTCGTGTGTCATTACTAGGATTGCAAATCATCTTCACTTTTAACAATATCAGTTTTTTTTAATAATTGACCAGTTTTTTTATATGGTGCTCATACATTTATCATAATGGCCCTCCGAAAGAAGCTACGACTACAATGCGGCCCGCGAAAAAAATGAGTTTGACACCCCTGGCTTATCGGCTTGCAAAAAAAAAACAGGAATGATGTAGATGGAGTGAGAAAGAGGGGCCAAATGGGAGAGCTGCGGGATGCTGACGGACAAGGAACAGCGAAGGATGGCAGGAGGGAATGGGGCGTGGCGTGAGATGAAGTGGAGCAACTTGAAGCGCACTGCAGCTGGTTTGCATCATGGTGCCTTGTTTGGCTCCGCCGTGCGCATCCACCTGAGCTGGAGCTGGAGCTGCGCCGCCTGCAAGGGCCAACGAGTGGGCCCACGAGTAGGCCAACGAGTGGGCCAAAGGGTGGGCCTCTTTGTTCCAGCACCGTCCATCCTTCATTTCACTGACAGAGTACTCGCTCACCACCAGAGAGATAGAAGAAGACACTTTGTACCTTCAAGAAAGACAGGGAAGGGAAGTGAACCGATAGGAGCCCAGATAACAGAGAATGCGGTCAAGAGGCTACAAAAAAGCAATTGAAAGCAGATTGGAGTGGATGAAAGAGGTCAAAGGAATCGGGGGGGCTGACAGCAGGGTGGGGCTCCTCAGGGACCCTGGCCTTGTCTCGCGCCCAGAGGGCCCCGTGTTGATGACAGCCTGTTTTCGATCGTATGGACTGAGCGACCCTGGGCCGTAAGTTCCTCTGAGACACAACCGGTGGGTGTGCATGCTACAGTCTGAGTGTGTTTTTCTATTTGTAGTAAATCATCTTTGTTTGGCTAGGGAATGAGGGGACGATATCAAGGTGCAGCGTCAACGAAAACTCAGAAGCAGAGGCAAACCGGCAGGTCACGTTTGCATTCTGGGCCACACTGTTTCATCCATTGATTGGGAATGTTTAGCACATTAGCGAGAGGTCAAAAGAGGAGGAGGGGACATTCTCACGAGAGGCGGGTCCAACCAGTGAAGCTATCCAGAACCCGAGCGCAGACACAGAAACCTATCCGGCTGGAAATTTAGCTGGCGAGGCGAGTCAGTGGCGCTTTGTTGGAAGCGCCTCCATTAATTTCATGTCCACTAGTGGCTCTCCTCTCGACTGCGGCCACGTAAAAATCTGTGATCTGCTTGGGCCTCCTGAAGCCGGGAGACATGCTGGATACCTCATCACCGCCACTTCCCCCTTTTGAGAATGACGAGGCGGGAACCTCCCTTCCCTGCCTCCCTATTTGACCCCCTTGTTGGCCTAATTATATGTGGTGCCAGTGTCATGCCTCCCCTCCCCTCTGCCCCTCCCTTCCTCTCCCCTCTCGGCACCTCTCTCGAGGCTCTCTCTGAGAGGCCAATTATTCCCTTATTGTTGACACAGACAAACTGACAGTGTCCCTCCCACATAACCCGTGTCCTCCCCGTCCACTCCGGTGTCTCCCTTCCATCTCACCGCAGACCACCTAGGTGTCTGCCGGGCAGCGTCATGTTTCTCCTACTTCTATTTTGTGTGTGTATGTGTGTGTGTCATACCCGCTCTCTGCATACCAACCTTAAACGGCGAGGACGACGGCGCCTCCAGAAGCAACTGTGACAGGAAGGGGTGCAAAGGGCGACCGACCAAATAGTTTTTTGCTGCGCAGTGGGAACTCGAGTTAACCGATCAAGTGGGGGAAGGGCTTGTCCGTCTGAGCCAATTGTCCTTTAGCCCAAAGAACTTTTTTCCTGGCCTAAAAACACCCAATCCAGTCCAAAATTATACTCGTTCACTCACACAGGGTTCATACGTGATAACCATCACAAGAACAGACGTGCTCATCAACTCAGTCTGCTATTAGCCTGAGTTTGGTTGTTCAAGGGAAGCCCCGGCTCACCGGCCCCTCCAAAGAATCTGAAACCCAATCCTGCGGCTGCTGGAATGATTTTTGGAGGGGGGGTGGACCCACCGCATTGCCGCTGTCACAGTTTAGCTCAGGTGTCTCATTCGTCACACTGGAGAGCGACCTGAACCCAGACCTACAATCTGCCTCACCCGATTCTCTGGCAGCACCGCCACCCAATGGCTCCCTCGGGTCCGACTTATGCCCCCCAGCTCGTTAAAAGAGGTCATATTTGTTGTGCACACCTGGCAGCACTTGTCCACTGGCCGTACAATAACTGTCACAAAGTGAAACTTGTGCAGGACAAGAATCCAACACAAAGCTGAAACTGAAGCGGACAGTGAATAAAGACACAACTAAATTGGTCTTTGTCACTTCAAGTTGGCCTACTTTGTGAAAGGGGGCAACGGAAGTTTGGGGGGGCCAAATGAAATGCTTCACCGTGTTAATTGAAAATGGAATAGCTGGCTCTCCTGTGGTCAAACATTTCTTTCCTTCTTCTGGTGCCTTGATGATGATGATGATGATGATGATGACGATTCTGCGCCCCAACCTGCCCGGGGTTGTCAAAAGCCTTTCTGTTCTCTCTCTCCCCTCTTCTTTCGCTGACATGCACCGCATCCATATTTAGGTGAGGGGAAAATTACGCGGGGCAGATATTTAGGTGAGCGTTGTGTCAATAGTGAACGGAGCCAAGCTAAATGCGCCTTGCACTTGTTTCTCTCCTTAACAGCTCATCTAAACAAGCCGGTGGGAAAGAAGGAGAAAGGGGGGTGTAAAGGTGACCAGGCGAAGGTGGGGGGGCAGGTGGTCTTGCCAAAATAAATGCATGAATGCCGTCTTTGACTGACGGCAGTCTTTGAAGTAAGCTATATTTGCAAGCCTCTTGTCCGACCCCGGAGCCTGCGGCCGCCGCTTATGCGTCTGGCTCGAAAACGTCATGGCTGGACGATAAACAAAAAGCGGAGGGGCCCACGTTATGTCATGATTTCCAGCAGGGTCCCAAAGGGAAATCGCTTATTGTGCTGCTTCTTTGTCCCTTTGCTATTCGTCAAACTAGCTGTCGGAGCCCTGTGCGCTCAGCGCACTAGCCTAGCAGCTTGAAGGTCTCCCAAAATAATCCCTCCAAACTCCCGAAGGTGGGCGTCACAAAGGTCCATTCACGGCTTAGAATGAGGTGACTTTGGGCAACACGTGGACCTTACCTGTTGCTCTCTCGCAGCGCTCGAATATATACGCCGGTGCCTCGAACACGTATTTGCATGGCTGTGTGCATGAAACCGCAAGGGCTTTCAAAACATTGGGATTGGATTTAGGGGGAAAAAATTGCTTTGCGACCACAAATAAGATTCTTCCAGCGCCGTTTGGTTACACGGCCCTCTGATTAATAAGCCTTGATTTCCTTGTTAGGAAATCAAGCACGCAAGCAAGCAGGGTTAAGAGAGCGCAGTTCCCAGAAGAATATCCTTCACAAAGCACGTTTCAGCTGCTCTTTTTGTTTTTTGAATGTTCCACTGCAGCCCTGGAAAACATGCCGGTAAAAACCCAGCTTTGCCATACCTTTTTCTAAGAGTGGAAAAGTAAAGAGAGCAGCATTAGCAACGTGTTACGGGGAGCTCGCTGCGCCTTTTTTTGTCACCTTGATGACCAAAACAAAGAGACCAATCACCTCTCTCCCTCCCCCAAAAAAGCATTTGAGGTTTGGAGGCAGCGTATGTGCCAACAGCACATTCCAGGCAGAGCAGACAGGATTGCCTCTCGCGCTGGCTTCAAAGCGTCCAGGCCACATTTCTCAACCGCTTTCGATTTCCACTCCAAATCAAACATCTTGGAGCTTGTTGCTGTTCAGAGCGTGTGCGTTCAAGTGTGTGTGTGTATGTGTGAATGTCGCAGCAAATCCCAAACATCCTCTCAAACGTTTTTGACACAAAAATCTCTCCAACTATCAGCCCTCAAATCTCGTTGCAGGCCCAAGTTCTCATGAAAAATACCATCGGCAGCCTCGTGGACAGCAGCCACCAATAGTGGAGCTAAATCTGAACTCAATGTTGTGCGCCATTGCCTTTTATTGGAGCTGCGCCTGAATACTAGTACATGAAATGCACACCACAAGAAAATGAGATCTTAATCCCTAAATGGATTTGTAATCTTACTGCAAATATCCTAATCCAGCACCATGCATGGTTCTGCAGGCATGTGGGCTCAGTGTGGTTGCCTGATGCTGGCAGCCATTTAAGGGTTAAACTCAGTCCCCGAGCCTTACACGCACGCACACCTGTGCCTCTTTTTGGAGCACCCCCCCCTCGTCTGATCTGACAGAATCCGACATTTGTCTCCAGCGTGTTGTGCAGACGGTGGAAACGGCACCTCTGGATGATGAAAAGGTATCCCTGATCTCCTCCATTCCAGCACTTATGGCACAGTGGCCTTCGCTCCCACCAGCCGGCCCAGATGGGTCGGGGGCTGAAATTACAGCCGTTGCACGCAGCCTCCAAATCTCTCCCCGATTCTCCACACATGCCAGACATAGGCCAGGAAAGACTAACAGGCCTTTACTCCCCTGGGCCAGGCCACAGATAACCATTACAGCACATTCAGGTCGGGGGGGGGGGGGTAAATAGAGGGACGGACAGGGCAATGAGATAAAGGCTTGTGAAGGATTCCTTGCCGTGGCTGCACCAAATGTTGTGAGGCGTGATGCCAGTATGTAAAGTTGCATGGAAATCCAAGCGTCAGCAGTGTCAGCAGCATCAGCAACATCAGCAGCGTCAGCAGCTTCAGCAGCGTCAGCAGCATCAGGAGCGTCAGGAGCGTCGGGAGCTTCGGGAGCGTCAACAGCGTCGGCAGCGTCAGCAGCGTCAGTAGCATCAGCAGCATCAGGAGCGGAGTGTCTGCATTTTACGGCGCTTGTGATCGAGTTTCAAGTTTCTTTCCAGTAGTGACGCCATGTTAGGGCAACGCACATGAGAGAAACTACTACTTGACAGAACTTAGCGTCCCCATTTGCTTGTTCTAATTTGGTAGGACCCATGAAAAGGGATACAATGACCGCTTCAAAGTGGCAGATTTTCTTGGTTTTGGAGTATGGCTTTGTCAGACGAATGTGGTGGAGTGCAGCCAAAAGCCAAGGGGATGGACGGGCGGGCAAAGTCAAAGAAACATTCCAGTCGTCTCACACCAGCCTCCCCTCTCCTCAACTTTATTTACGAGCCACAGGAAGAGAAAGACAAGAGAATGACAGATCTATGAGGCGGTGGGAATAACTTGAAAGTGAGGATGAAGGAGGCTGAGATGACAAATGGCAGCTAAGTGAGACAAAGAGACAACTGAGAGGAAACAAGTGGAGAGGAAATCAGATCACCCGCAGGCAAAAAGACGGCGGCTTCTCGTTTGCTTCATGGGATTCCTTTACTGGGACGTCTGTCAACATGCACGAGGCCCGACTGACGTCCTCTTGCAGCCGCGTCCTCAATCTTCACTCATGCCTACTCGGGCCATGTGGAAGATAAAAAAAGTGGCAACAGTACGGTTCGCTTTGCATAGTCACGCTATATGCTTTCAATTCTTGAATAGCGCATTAATTTGGCCACCTGTTACGGGCCCGATGTACGACTTCGACACTATTGTGTGGGCCCGGACGTTAAAGGCAATCTCAAACCGGGTGTGGTGCTACGTTTAAGGTGCAGCCATCTTGAAATGAAGGAAATGGTACAGCTCAGACCTCATCCAAACGTCACCTAACGTTTGTTTGATTTATGCATTGTTGACTTCCATGTCTCCGTTCCGTGGTGAGCGGTGCTTGCCGCCAACTAGCTGACATGCTCCCGGAGGCGGAGGGGCGGACGACTCATCGACACTGTCGTGTCCTGACTTTCCCAAGTTGAAACAAGGCCGAGCCATTGCGTCAATTGTGGCGCCGATGCGGGGCCGAGGCACAGCCAGCGAGCTCACTGCGTGCCGTCCTCGTAGAAATGGACCTGGTTTTGCCAACTTGCCGCTGACTTCCAAGAGGGCCTCGAATTTTTGCTGCGCTCCCAAAGAAGGCGGGTTTCAATCTCTGAATTGGCTCGACGGGGTCTTGAAGAACGGGATGAACTCATCGGGGACCGGTGGAAAACAAGTAGGCACTCTACCCACGCACAGTAGATTGCGTTTGTCATGGCCAACCGATCTACTTCCAAAATCCAGAGGGGCTCGTCACACCCCTCCCGCTAATTATGCAAAGTGACGCTTGCACCAGGAAAACATGACCAAAAGGACCTTCCCATAGCTTGTAGCACAAAGTGAAAAAAGGCCCCCGACCTCCCAAGGCATCCCTTACCAAGTGCCACCCCCAAACCCCAGCAGTCGTCATTTCAGCGCATTGACGCCAACAGGGAGCGAGTGGAACGGAGAATGGACAATTGTGACTAAAACAGTGAGGCGAACATTTATGTGAGCATCAAAATATCCATAAAAATCTGTCCGGCTGTCGTCATAATTCACAACCGTGACTGCAATTTTGACATGAAAATGTGTCGCGCCAGTTCTTGTGAGAATTGAGTAGGAGTTTGTTGAGAAATGACTGCACTGTAATTAGTGGAGACGTTCAAACGTTAAACATGCCTTGACCACCGTCAAAACAAAGACTTGCTGGCACAGCGCCGGGCACTGGCGAACTGGACGTGCAAATTGATAGCTGGCAAACTCCTCATCGGAGGACAATTAGCAATGACGTGCATGCCGCTTGCTTTCCAAAGGGCGTCTTTGCAGCAGAAAATGACATCTGGCCCCAAAGCAGAAAACAAAATGAGACAGTTGGCTTTCATTGGTGCCAGCTTAGAGAACGTAGCTGTGCTTTGAAGAGTGTAGAAATAAGGCTGAAATCAAGATTTCGACAGAGGTGGAGCCACCCTTATTTCATTCCAAAGCATCCAGGTGTGTCAGGTCTGTGCTGACTTCGCTTCCTGAGTCGGTCGGTCGTTTGGTGTCTTCCGTCCAGCCAATGCTCAAGCTCCTGATGGCAAATCACCAATGCGAGCAAGGAGGCCATTACTCTTCTGGTGGGCGGTGGCGTGGATCAAAGTAAACAGCGATAATGCTTCCGCCACAGTTAATAATACTGCCTGCCACCCAAGAATGTTGGCCGGGGATGGCTACTCTCGACCTCACACACACACGCACACACGCACGCACGCACACACACACACACACACACACACGCACACACACACACTGCACACACTCTAATTGTAGCACTTGTGATTTATTTGATGTGTAAAGGAAAACTGGCTTTGCCTGCTGCACTCCCCCTTAAAAACACTCTCGCACAGGCACACACACACAGACTTTGAAATGACAACACACACTTGAGAACCTAAATAGTGTACTTCCTCAGACACCTACTCTCAGTAGTTTGCTCTTGTTCATTCCATTTAACAGTCGATGGATGACCTGTCAGGCTTCCAAAGGCGACACCTTTTTGCCACAAGTTAGGTGAAGCAAGGCTTGAATTAGACCAGTGCTTCTCAAATAGTGGGGCGGGCCCCCCTGGGGGGGCGTAGTGCGATACCAAGGGGGACGCGGGAACATGTTTTTCTTTTGGCTGTATTAGATTAAAGGGTAATTACACATCCACTGCAGTAGGTGGGGGTGGCGGTATCACTGGAAGAGTATTTGCTCTACAGCAGCACTTTGAATCTGTTCTGTTACAGACTAAAAAACACTGTTATTAATAAAGTTATTCTTTATTGTAAGTTGATCTTTCTTTTTTATTTATTTTTTGTTTTTCCTTTAATGTTAATAACATGGGGGGGGGGGCGCAAAATGTTTTCTTCTTCCTAGGGGGGGCGTCACAGGAAATAATTGAGAAGCACTGAATTAGACCAACCTTACAGTTTGAAAAATTTTGCTAGTTGCCACCGTTCTGTTCAGTGCTTGAAGGCAAGTCTTGAAAGGCTTGGGTAGTTTAAGGGTTGGTTGCGCTTCGGGCTGTGTTGTTGCGTTTTACTTCTACTTTCAAATTCTGATCAAAGTGAGCATCAAAGCTGCCGTATTTGTTGTTAGCAAGATTTTATCTCGTTTTGCTGAAAAGACTTTGATTGGTCCATTCACGTCGGAAGACAGATGGAGCAAGCAGATTACATTCACGTGGATGTAAAACGCCCGCTTAACATGACAATCATGACCTGCCTCGATGAACGTGTGTGCGGGACTAATGTTTGCGATGGATTG
This sequence comes from Syngnathus typhle, assembly GCF_033458585.1. Taxonomy (NCBI): domain Eukaryota; kingdom Metazoa; phylum Chordata; class Actinopteri; order Syngnathiformes; family Syngnathidae; genus Syngnathus; species Syngnathus typhle. The sequence goes on from NC_083754.1 coordinate 9,545,087, forward strand.
CCACTCACCGAGTCGAGTGAAGCCCCGTGCCGAGCCCGCCACCATCGGCCTTCTCCTCCATCAACCCCTGCTGCCCTAATACACCAAATGCTGGGCGGCAACGATAACCGTGAGACTACCCTGCATCCCAAAACGAGCCCCATTCTACCCGGTCACCTTCCCGAAGCTGCTTCACGGCTGCCAAATACCTTAAATGCATCATTAGCGGGGTCGTTTGTGTGAACGGGGTGGGGGTGTGCTTTCGTTTAGGGACAGGTTGTGAAGACGTGAAAGTGGACAAAGAGACGCATTCATGAGTGGCCCCCAGGACAAAGTTGGCTGTCGCCGGCTTCAAAGGCCAAATCTGCCTTTCCTCAAAAGCCAGAGGCCATTGAGAGGAAAACATCAGGGGGGCAGGGGGGGAGGCTCCACTTACCAAGGAAGCGTATTTGGGCTGCACTGAAAAGAAATATTATTTTTTTCTGAAAACGTTGGTTTTCTACATTGAAAACTATAGGTAGGGTAAAAAAGAATGGTCTCTCACATAAAAAAGAAAAAGAAAAAAACTAACGCAAGTTGAAGAATACTTTTTTGAAAAGTGGGCATACTGGAGTTGGGATATTAGTTGCAAAATGTATATTTATTTATTTTTATAATATTTTAAAGATACGATTTTAGCAAATTTTGTTTGTTGTAATATTTAATAATGCGATATTTCTCTGAATAAAAGTCTTCATAATATGTGAAAAAGTTGGAATATTTACCAATCGGTTTTGTTTTTTTCTTCAAAGAGCTGCTACCTGAGAAGGAAAAAGCAGATTAGACTCCACTGCCAAGCACAGGTGATCCTCTCACACAAGCACATTTTGTATTATCAGTCAACATAAATGGGGAACAAAATGCACTCTACCGTTTGAGACCCTGAAGGAATGGGTTCGAAATACAAAAAGTCCTGCCTAGCTACAAAAACAGATATGCTCAAACCTCATTGAATAAAGTACATAAGCAGACAAGTACGTATATTCACATATTAAAGCAATAAAAGAAACATTTTAAGCATATAATTATACCTACACAACAAATCAATAAAGAAGACATAACTAGACATTTTTGATAGGTGGTAATGACAAAGGTTTTTATAACTTTATCATATATATTTCTGAGCACTTTGAAATAACAAATGTTTTTTGATATATTGCCTGAATAGCTTAATGACCCTTAAGGAACTGTTTAATGCATGCCTGATGATTTTCTAAACCACGGACACTGCCAAAGTCATCTAAAAATGTTCAGTACTTGATTATATCTTATGTTTTGACTAATGCTAGACGCCAGTTTTCGATTACTACTGAACGTTCTGGACAGAGGGAAATATTTTGCCTAACAAAGAAAAGATATGGTTGGAAGCATGATTGAACTAAGAATATGATGACGTAAGCAAGTACACGGAGTATCAAAAGAACACGAGAGAAGGGACTCGTATGTGAGATTGCTGTTTATGGACTTCAGTTCAGCCTTCAACACCATTGTGCCATAACGTCTCATCTGCAAACTCGACAAGCTGGGCCTCAGTACCTACCTCTGCAACTGGCTACTGGACTTCCTCTGTCAGAGGCCACAGGTGGTATGTGTTGGCGACAAAATCTCCGCCAGCATCACGCTGAGCACAGGGGCCCCTCAAGGCTGCATGCTCAGTCCGCTGCTCTTCCCCCTACTGACGCATGACTGCACTGCAACCTACAGCGACAACCGCATTGTGAAGTTCGCTGACGACACGACTCTGGTGGGTCTCATCACCTAGGGAGACGAGACTCAATACAGGTTGGAGGTTGACCTTCTGACCACGTGGTGCAGGGACAACAACCTCCTGCTGAACGTCGACAAGACCAAGGAGACTGTTGTTGACTTCCGGAAGGGTCATACCCAACACCTGCCACTGACCATCGACGGTAGGGGTGTAAATCGCGGGTTTTGTCACGATACGATATCATATCGATACAAAGAACTACGATACGATATTTGCAGATATCTTAAAGCCTGCTGCGATTCATTCACGATATATCGCGATATAGTGCTCTACGATCGATATTTTTTTTTTAAAATGAAAAATATAGAACAATATCCTGATTTATAACAATTCATACGCAAAATCAACAAGGTACTGCAAACTCTTTATTTAGGAAATTACAAGAGTATTGTAGTATACGAAGTGCTTATTTTAACACTGAACTTTGATGTCGTGTCTTTTCTTTAAATGTGCGGCGAGATTTGTGCTCCCTGAATATTTGATCACCGCATGGCAGGATTTACAAACTGTACGCGTCTTGTCCGTTGAGCCATCTTTTCTTTGGAATCCAAAGTGCTTCCAAACGAATGACTTGAAGCCTAAAGGGGAGCAGATTTCCTCGTCTTTTTGGACACTAGCCATAGCACCAGCCCAGGAGCCGCGTACTAGTTGTCGACTCCCCTTTCACGTGCAGCAACGCCGCGCACTGCTCTCGTCACCGTGGGATAGAGAAAATGTAATTTCGGTTTCTTTGTGTGTCTTGACATGTGAAGAGATTGACAATAAAGCTGACTTTGACTTTCTGACTTTGAATAAATAATAAGAGTGATGAATAAATAATAAATAAACAGATAACCCAATAAATAAGAGGAGAAAGACGGAGCAAGTGTGCATACAGCAGACAGTAAGCATAGCGCAAAAGTACAGGACACTACGCAGAAAGGGGGAGAGAGTTCAGGATCCTAACAGCCTGGAGTATGAAGCTGTTGGTGAGTCTGGTGGTGCGGGAGCGCAGGCTCCTGTACCTCTTCCCAGAGGGCAGAAGATCGAACAAAGAGTGAGCGGGGTGACTCACATCACTCACAATCGCGGTCGCCTTGCGGGTGAGATGGGAGGTGTGAATGTCCTTCAAAGTCAAAGTCAAAGTCAAGTCAAAGTCAGCTTTATTGTCAATCTCTCCACATGTCACAACACACAAAGAGACCGAAATTACGTTTTTCTCTATCCCATGGTGACGAGACACATAACACGATAGACATACATGTACGCGACACAATATAAAAACAAGAAGGCAAAAATTCAAACAATCAATAGTAAGAGTGATGAATAAATAATAAATAAACAGATAACACAATAAATAACGGAGCCAGCAAGCATAGCGCAAAAGTAAAAAAAACATCATAAACAAAAAGGCACAAACAATAAATAAGAGTAATAACAAATAATAAAATATAATAAGAGCCAGTGTGCATTCAGACAGTTCAGACAGTAAAAGTACAGGACGCTACGCAGAACGGGGGAGCGAGTTCAGGATCCTAACAGCCTGGAGTATGAAGCTGTTTGAGAGTCTGGAGGTGCGAGAGCGCAGGCTTCTGTACCTCTTCCCAGAGGGCAGAAGCTCGAACAAAGAGTGAGCGGGGTGACTCGCATCACTCACAATCGTGGTCGCCTTGCGGGTGAGATGGGAGGTGTAAATGTCCTTCAAGGAGGGGAGCGAAGCACCAGCAATCTTACCAGCCGTGTTCACTATGCGCTGCAGGGCCTTCAAGTTGTAGGCAGTGCAGCTGCCACCCCAAACAGCAATACAGCTGGAGAGGACGCTCTCAATGGTGCTACGGTAAAACGTAGTCATGACGGCTGGAGGAGCGCTCGCTCGCTTGAGTTTCCGCAGGAAGTACAGGCGGCGCTGGGCCTTCTTCGCCAATGATGCGGTGTTGGTGGACCAGGAGAGATCCTCACTGATGTGCACCCCCAGGAACCTGGCGCTGCTCACTCTCTCCACAGCACCGTCGATGGTCAGCGGCAGGTGTTGGGTGTGACCCTTCCGGAAGTCAACAACAATCTCCTTGGTATTGTCAGCAGAAGGTTGTTGTCCCTGCACCACGTGGTCAGAAGGTCAACCTCCAGCCTGTATTGAGTCTCATCTCCCTTGGTGATGAGACCCACCAGAGTCGTGTCGTCAGCAAACTTCACTATGCGGTTGTCGCTGTGGGTTGCAGTGCAGTCATGCGTCAGGAGGATGAAGAGTAGCGGACTGAGCACGCAGCCTTGGGGGGGCCCTGTGCTCAGCATGATGCTGGCGGAGATTTTGTCGCCAACACGTACCACCTGTGGCCTCTGACAGAGGAAGTCCAGTAGCCAGTTGCAGAGGTAGGTACTGAGGCCCAGCTTGTTATTGTTTGTGCCTTCTTGTTTCGTTTACTTGTATGTCCATTATGTGCTATGTCTCGTCACCGTGGGATAGAGGAAACGTAATTTCGGTTTCTTTGTGTGTCTTAACATGTGAAGAGATTGACAATAAAGCAGACTTTGACCTTGACAAACAAACAAAAACATGGTAAGTACAAACTTTGCATAGTCAGGGAACATTAATAAATCGATGATGTCACAGCCAAAAGCTCACATAATTCCGTACAAAATGACAAAATTTAAAGAATGATGAATAGGCGGTGTGCAACAGTGGGCGCAGTGCATGTATGTGCAAGAATGGTTTACAGGAAGGACACTTGGAGATAAAACCGGTAGAGGTGCCAGAGGAAGAGCGGCAGGAGGAAAAACAACCAAGAACCCGGCCAAAGGTGATCGCCAAGGCCGAAAGACGGGATGGAAGACAACAGCCCCCACACACATTGAATCGCCCATAATCAGCACCCACCCCCACGGAACCAGCTCTCACCGAACCAGCACCCACTCCCATGGAATCAAAATCTCCTGCGAATTTGCCACACCCCAAAGACTCATCACCCATCAAACACGGCCCACACCGGCATGTGCAACTGAATATAAGCTGACCAAAGAACCTTGAACGTTGCCTTTTCTGAATGGAGACTTTCTGCTCTTGAGCATGGTTGCATGGAAGGCCCAGCGCTGTATTGTTCTTTCCTGAAAACCTGTGTAAGTCTAATTTCTGCTTCAGTGTCTTAGCATTTTCCTAAATCTGAAGAAATCAAACAAGCACGCAGTGAGTAAATTGGAAAACAGGTGATTGGCAATGGCTTTTGCCGTGAGGCTCCCTAAATCAGGGGTTTCAAACTCATTTTTTTCGCGGGCCGCATTGTAGTCGTAGCTTCTTTCGGAGGGCCATTATGATAAATGTATGAGCACCTCATATTATACACAGTAAAAGCTACAAAACAAACGCGTTTTCAAATCAGACAAGTAAAAACTGGTCAATTATTTAAAAAAACTGATATTATTAAAAGTGAAGACAATTTGCAATTCTAGTAATGACACACAAATTTGATACACAATTTGTCTTCGCGGGCCACATAAAATGATGTGGCGGGCCGTATCTGGCCCCCGGGCCTTGAGTTTGACACATCTACCCTAAATTGTGGACCAAAGATCCAACAACCCCCCTACCCCCCAACCCTAACACCCCCCCCCCCCCCGACCCCTGACCCACCGTGTATTATGACTAACTAGCAAGCGGCCCAATCACTGGAGTAGTCCCAAAATTCCGGCGGTCTGTGTTGGACACCGGGAGAACGCCTTTGAATTTGCCAAGCGCACACACACGCTAGGGGTGTAAATCGCGGGTTCTGTCACGATACGATATAATATCGATACGATATTTGCCAATATCTTAAAGCCTGCTGTGATTCATTCACGATACATTACGATATAGTGCTCTACGATCGATATAGAACAATATCCTGATTTATAACAATTCATACGCAAAATCAACAAGGTACTGCAAACTCTTTATTTAGGAAATTAAAAAGTGCTTCTAAACGAATGACTTGAAGCCCAAAGGGGAGCGAATTTCCTCGTCTTCTTGGACACTAGCCATAGCACCAGCCCAGGAGCCGCGTAGTTGTCGGCTCCCCTTTCACGTGCCTGCTCTGCTCACAACACAACACGCCGCGCACTGCTCCCGGAAAGAGGAAGCGAGCAACAATGAACTGGATTTTAAAATAAAGTTGCGTCTAATGTCCGACGTCAAAAACGGGCGATATAGATCGATGTTTACGTTTAGCATCGATGCCAACAAATCGTAGAGCATTATATCGATTCATCGATGTGTATCGATGAATCGTTACACCCCTACCACACGCACACACACCACCTCTTTCTACCTTGTGCGCCTCCCGGTCTTTCCCCCTCTGGCATTGCTGTTGATGAAAGCGTGTCCACTTAGCACGGCCCCGCCAATCCCACACCCGACTTCTTATCCACATCCTGAGTTGACGGGCTGTTTTTTTGAAGGTCGGAAAAACAAATGTTGACTTTGGTCCTTCAAGACCTTTCACAATTGTGGACTTTGTATTATTTTGTTTTTTAGGAACAGAGCGATGGATGCCTATATTGCCACCTCTGTGCTTTTGAGCGCATTCCAGAGTTTGTACTGTTCATTGGAATAGCGTGTTTGCATAGAACATTTTATTGTCATGAAAGTTTGGGGGTCGATGCCCCCTTGAAGTGCGGTCACGCTCGTTTTCCATGTCCATCTTTTTCCACTTTTCGGTCCGCACCAACAGCTGTCAGCACTTTTGGCTTTTGCCATCGTCTTATGAGCGCGTGGGAATTTTTCCCATCTTCGATTCATGCTGCTTCAAATCAAGACTCAGACAACAATTTATGAACAGAAATAGATTTATTGTTGAACATAAATAGATAAGTTAGGATGACCACCATCTTTATCCAATAGGAAGGATTGTTGTGTTTTCTCTTTGTAAAAAACAACAACAGCAACAAAAACACTTGAATGAATTTTTTGTTGTTGCTGTTTGGATGGCAAGGAAAACCAAACAGTGGCGAGACACGCGGTGGCGTATAAATAAGGCCCAGGTTACGAGTGTCGGACTTTGCCCGGTCGTGGCGCTTTGACGGTGGCTTGGCGGGACCGGCGTTGGCGAGCGAAAGTTGCCATTTAACGTGCTTCCGAAGCGGGGTTGGGCTCACGGCAAGCTCGGGGCCGCTTTCGTGTTCTGCTTGTTCTGTCGTTCGTGAACTTTGCTCTGTGTGTGTGTGCGTGTGCGTGAGTGTGTGCGTGTGTTACAGCAGACTGGGCGGGCCTGGTCCTTATCAGCATTACAGTGATATGGCTGAAAAATAACTTGCCTGCATACAATTCCAACAGCGTTTTTTTCCCCTTGCCCAAATGGATTACATGCGGACATTCAATAACCAATGAAAACTGAGTGTAATATATTTCATAGCAAAAATAAAGCATCTTCCTGCGACTGGCTTTCCCGCATCTCCTCCCATCCTTGTCCAAAGAACACGCAAGAGAGAATAATAAAAATAGGATGCAGAAAATTGGACAAGTTCTCTCAAGCGTCCTCAAGTCCAAATAGTTTGAAAAGAGCGTCCGGGTGGCCGCATCGACCGTTGCCTTGCCGCCCAAGAGGGGCGGGATACTTTTCCAGCCCCGCAGGGAGGTCAACCGACGCCGCTTTTCCTTGTCTCCCATTGCTCCATTGCTTCGTCACGGGCTCATCTTTAATGTCATTTGTTTTTAAAGGGGGCAGGGGGGTGGGCATAGCACCTTTGGCATCATTGTTTCTTAGTTCGTCCGTCTTTAAGGTAAAAGTTCCTTGTGTGGCAACGATGAGCCCACACTGCTGTCCTCACCTCATGTCCACTGGAGGGGGGAAGCAGAGAGCCAAATGTTAGAACGCACCCACAAATGAGACAGTTGGCTGAAAATTGGCCTCATAAGGTAGAATTCTCCATGTGGTCGCTCTACACTTAGAATTCAAAACAAATAGGTTATCTTTCTATTATTTCCATTTCAGGAGGCTAAAACATAGAACATAGAAATTGAATTGAAAATAGTCATTACTTTTTTCATAATAACAAAACTATCTAGACTACACTCAAGATGACATTGTTATTGTACCGTGAGAAAAACTGAATATTATATATGATTAAATTATTCAGCAGGTTTTATACGTCACTAACTCAGCGCGAACTACGCCCATCCCAGCACCAACCGGGCAGGTCCAGCAGGAGACAATAAAGGTATGGCAGGAGAAAGCCAAGCTGTGAAATCTTGCTGCTCCGTAGCACAGTGTACAAAGGACAACAGTAGCCTCTTTCTTCTCCTGACATGCGAGTCACAGAAAGGCTTGCCATTGGACTTGATTGATGCATCGAATGTGCCCAAACGACTCCACAAAACGTGTGGCAAACATTTTACGGAGCACTGCTTCCGCCATCTGGGACAATGCAAATATGGAGCTGAAGCAGGACGATGTCTCTTTAGCGTCCCTCGGGATGGACAGCAAGCAAGTCTATTTTTGAAGTTATTCCTTTCAGTCTATAGCGGGCTTCCTGGAGTTGTTAGCTTTGAAGCTAACAGCTTGCTTGATGCGACATTGGCACGAGAGTGCGACTCATGAGACAAATGTAAACCAACCAACGAGCTGTCATGTCATTATCAGCCGGAATGGACGAAAGTAACCCCAAAGCGACACAACGTTTAAACTGAAGCAGAGCAAAGATGAACATGGGAGTGAAAAGAGCCTCACTCAAGTGCAGCCGAGAGACAGGTAAGAGGGTTTACCTGTTTCTGCATCCGAGTGCTCCGCGGCGGAGGCGTGATGCTGCGACGTGCACACGCACTCCAGGTGGTCTTCTAACCGTACCAAGACCTCTTTCAACTTGGGCCTCCTTTTGACATACTCCACCTTGGCGACCTGAAGGGACGAGGAGAGTAGAAAGCTTGGTCATTGTTGAGCAGAATGCTGCAGCCGAGGTCAGCGCTCAACTGGGTGCTATCTGAGCTGTCCTCGCAAGCCGTATCAACCGAAGAATCAACGCTTAGCTGCGGGAGCAATACTACGGCACAAGGAAAATATTTTGTTCCGGTAGGACAGAGTGGGAAATCCCCTGGCCACTGTATGGTTCAACTGGAGGCCTGGAGCATTCGCTTCTAGGCACACACACAAAATCGCCCACCGTGTCCCGACATGTCAACTGATACGGAAGCACGAGGACACCTGGCCATAAAGACTTTTGACCAAGTCCTGAAAGGCGTCTACCCTGGAGAGACGAGCCCAAAAGGTGCAGCTGGGGTGTAGGTCTAGGAAGGAGAAGGGCCATTCAACCCCCAGACAGATTTACAGAAAACAGCGAGAGAACGGTCCTTTCTGAAACGTAGCAAAGAGCAACAAGTGCAGGAATTTGGAACCTTCGGCCTGGAAGCCTTCTGATTGGAGCTGTACAGACAAGGCAGCTTGCATAAGAGGGGAGGCGGCTCTGTGTGCTACAGGCAGGTAACTTCCACCTTCATCACCCAGCCCCCGGGGGGCATATGGAAACAATATCCCACTACAGCTCAGCGCAACCTAACCCAAGCCAGCCATCCTCCTGCTTCACCTCATCTCAAGTTCAGTTCACTGCACGGGAGAGGATATGAAGCCACAATCCTCCGCGAGAGACTTGCTTCCTCCGTCCCGTGGTGGCCCACTCCCCGGCGGGGAACGGGTCAGGCAGACGAGAGAACGTAGTACGTCTGTCTGCTCAAACAAAGCACGTCAATGCTCACAAAGCACAATGGCACTCATGCTGACGCTGTGAAGTAAAAGCTCAGGGAGGCTGCCCCAAAGTGTGTGTGTGTGGGAGGGGGGCTGAGTAAGAACCGGTGGAATGCGTTGAGCAAACAGAGGACAATGGCGTTTGGCCGGGAGATGCTCGTTTGCCATTATGGAACCTTGACACGATGATGGGCGACGAGTCATTCTGCCGCATCCTTGCTGTGATGGGATGGGATGACATTCATGCGTTACCTATTAACATCAAGTTTCTAGGTTACCCGCCGAAGGAACGCAAACACGAGCCAGATAAGGGCACGGAGACCGTGTCAAGGGTTTATTGTTGGGAACAAAACATGAGAACAGTATGACGGCCTGGCATTGATTAACCTGGAAAAACAGTGTCAGATGAGACCTCTTCCATCCTGACTCACAGGTTTCCACGGAGATTGTTGCAGGCAGGACGGCTTTCGGGGAACCGTGTTTGCCATTTTTGACTTTCCGCTATTGAGCACTCAATGGACGGCTATTTAGGCGCAGGCGGACGATGTGAATGGTCAACTTTTTGAGTCACTTTCAGCACCAACAATGTCACAATAGCACACTCCATTTTTGCTTCAGGGGGCAAGTCATCAACACCAACTGACAAAACTCCTACTGATCAGTATTTTTGCATCAAGTCTCTTTGACTTGTTGTTCCCACAGCAAGGCAAAAAAGGATTCGGCCTTCATATTGGTGTGAATGAGGGTGTAACCATACTTTGCTTAAACAATTTCCTGCACCACATACTTTGTCCCGTGTTTCTTGTGAAAGGTGTTAACAGGGAAGGCACGCACGATTTATTTGGTGGGCACTTTTTGGCACCGAGTACAAAGGCTCCTTATCCGGCGCAGAGTCAATGACTTCCCACATAAAACAGACATCAGAAAAGAGACCCCCATGCTCCGACGAGTGGGCCCCTACACTCTTTGTATAAATCAAACTGAAAGCCGGGGCCCTGAGAAAGAGTCCCTGGAGTGGCTTGGGGGAATGATATCTGATCCGCGGGGTTGGGGTGAGACCGGGGGCTCTGGGAAATGCACCCACTTTGCTTAGCCCCCTCCCCCCCCCCCCCGCTGTGTGAAGCCAATTGTCCTGCTCGCTTTTAATTGGGAATTCCCTGAGCGCCGATGAGAGGATGACAGAAGGGAAAGTTGTACTCATGCCTTCCAAGGAAAACAAAACGAGGATGTGGATGTACATCAAGAGGCTTTGAAGAGGGACAAAAACATGGAGCCAAAATAAATAAAATTGCGGGTCTGTTTAGAGCAGCGGTGGGCAAACTACGCCCGCGGGCCACATCCGGCCCACGGGACCGTTTACTCCGGCCCGCCAACCCTGAATAAATTGTATTATTAAACATTTTTTTTGGTCATTTTGTCTGAAATGACTGCGTTTCCCCAGTAGATGGGGAACCGCTCGCCTGCGCATTTACTACCGAAAGCCGTGTCAGAAAGGTCGGTGCACACTCACAAGTACGTACTCACTTGTACGGACATGGCGCACTCGCGCTCTATTTGTATCAGTCCCGAATTAGAGCGTGGGCTGTGACGACAGCATTTTTGTAATTCGCGCGCTGAACTTTCAGATACAGTTTTACGCTAAAGTCACCCACAAACCTTCCCCTGGAATCCTTCTATTAAAATGAGTCGCCCAAGGAAAAGCAAGGTGGACACAGTGCCGAGTGTTTAAAAAAAGAGTCGCCAATTTGGCTCGACGTACGCGACGTGACGTTCAGCCACATCAACATCAACCCGTCACAGATCGCGGTAAACGGACCAACACCTCGGATCTCTCCTAAGAATTGCCACAACAAATTTTACTCCAGACTATGACGCACTAGCAAAAAAGGGCGACCAACAACACTGTTCCCACTGAAAATGAAGGGGAGGCTCTCAAGTTTGTTGTAAAAAAATGCATTTTGAATATGATTTGTACACATAGCAGGGATTGAAACTAGCGACCATTCTCATTTTCAAACAATGCAGGATGCTCAAGGACATTGATGCACCACCTGTTTGCGACTACCGTTTTTTTCCATGTATAATGCGCAAAATTTAACTAATTTATTGTCCTAAAATCTGGGGTGCGCATTATACATGGGTACAAAAAAAAAAGTTTTTTTTTTTTTTTTTTTTTTAAATCCGGATATCATACGGAGGCCGCCATTATAGATGCGCTTTCTTCTCTGCTGTTCACTTCAAACACGCTCCATACGAACACAATGCTCTCGTATCAGACGCTTGCTAGATCACCTGCTCGTTTGCTGTCACAATGTACCCTACACAAATCCAAAACATTTCTTCGCTATTGAGTATGCTAGCGAGTGATACTGACCGGCAGAATAACATCCGGTTGTTCCCAAAGATGATCTTTTTTCTGAAATAATTTTACGTTCACGGACTTAAGTAGGAGTCAAAATTTGGGTGCGTATTATACATGGGTACAGGCTTTTTTCCAGCATCAACATGCCATTTTTAGGGTGCGTATTATACATGGGGGCGCATTATACATGGAAAAAAACGGTAATCTTAACCTGTAAAGTTCTTAAGGCTTACTTTAAGGCAGTGCTTCTCAATTATTTTCTGTTACGCCCCCCCCTAGCAAGAAGAAATCTATTCGCGCCCCCCCTCCCCACCGTGACTATCCTAACTTGTCTTGTAAGTCGTAAAATGTTGCACTGTCGCAAACGTGACAGAAGTAACAATGAGAGCGCCACTGCCCCCTGCTGTAGTAAACGCGCAATTACACTTTATTCTAGTACTGCCAAAAAAAAAGCCTGTTCCCCAGGGTCACACGCGCCCCCCCAGGAATAGCACCGCCCCCTTGGGGGGCGCGCCCCACTATTTGAGAAGCACTGCTTTAAGGAAATGTTTCCCGTTTCCTCACCTCTGTTACCAGGTGCTTGTGAGTTAAAACTCTGCTCTGATTTTCAGATACCCCTCACCGTGTTGCCGTTTTGATTACTTTATTTGGATGTATGCTTTCACCGATTCTTCAAGATGATATGTATATTTGGTCAGAATGTTTGCCGTTTGTTGTGATCTCATAAGCTAAACATCTTTCATTAATCTGACCTGCAGGCACTGAAGTCATGGAGACTGTGAATAACAGTGTCGTATTTTATGAGAATCACTGATAGCAGTTTTTAGTGATTTTTTTTTTCTTTCAATGCTGTTAATAAAGGCATTTGTTTTCAAAAAACATGTTTGGAATATCCATGCTTTACTACCTACTAAAGGCCAAAATCTTTTATGCAATGACCTTTACAGGTCGCTTATATTACTTCACACAAACACTACGTCCATCTGCTCCTGGTTCGGCCCTCCGGTCCAAATTTAGAACCCAGTTCGGCCCGCGAGTCAAAAAGTTTGCCCACTCATGGTTTAGAGAATACATTGATTACAAGTGACCAAGCGGGTGGCTCACCGGCTGGGGGCGAGGAAATTAGGCCAGCGAGACAATACGAGCTTGTGCCTCGCAAAAAGAAAGAGTTCAGAGGAACTGAGGCGGCGAGAAAGAAAAGCTGATCTTCCGAGGAGGGTGGGGGGGAGAAGTGCAAAGAGGTGAGACTGCGCTCTTCTTCAACCCGTCTCAACATGCGCTCGGGCTGACGAGCGGCGGGGTTATCACGCACCCCGACAACAAACGTCTGGAGGTGAGCCACGATGCCCGCAAAGACGACTCCTCAAGTATGACGGATCGCCAGATGTGGATATCGGAGGGCAACAGAAGGCGCCAGATCAAATATCAAAGAACCGCCCCCCCCCCCCACACAGAACAATGGAGAAGGTCACCGAGGTGAACCAAGCAGACGGCTGGAAAGGGCGAGCGAGAGAGTCGACAACGATGACTTTATATCACAGTCCAGCGGTGGGCTGGGGAGTGGAGAAATGAAAGAAAGGAAAGAAAAACTGAAGCAAATACTGCATTTTACAGACTAAAAGTCGCTCCGGAGTACAAGTCGCATCAGCCATAAAATGCACAATAAAGCGGAAAAAAAACCATATATAAATCGCACCGGAGTTTAAGTCGCATTTTGGGGGAAATTTTTTTGACAAAATCCAACACCAAGAACAGACATGAACCACCAACAGGCTAAACGATAAGGTATGCTAATGTGACATAAACACAAACGAGGAACTGAGAACGGGCCTGACGTAACATTAACAGTTATCCGAATAACTATAACATAAATAACACCTTTAGTAGCAGTTCAAATTAGCGACTAATCCCTCGTTCATTTAACGCGGTTTCACTACATTGCGAATTTTTGAATTTTGAAAAATTGTGAATAATTTCACATATAAGTCCCTCCTAAGTAAGTCACTCCCCCACGCAAACTATGAAGAAAAAAAACGCGACTTATACTCCGAAACATACGGTAGTAACTGAAACTGAAGCCATCCGGCTGGCGCGGCGGTCGTCGAGCGACTCCTCGGCCTGGACATTGCTCTGCGGCCCACGCTGCGGTGGGGGAGTTTACACATGAGTGAATGAAAACAATCTCCCCCTGAGGTTGAAACGGAGGTGACCCCAGAGGACCTCCAAAGTGACGCCATAGGGATGAGATGAGACGAACATATACAGAGACTACTTTTCCAAAACCCATCGGCCTCACCGGAGGTCCGCGGGGCCTCATCCTGGCTTTCGTCAAGAGTAAAGCCGAATGAGCTTGAGCTACGTCGCAGCCTCTTCACTGCTGGGAGAACAAGCAGAGAGGTGTCGGAATTTGTACATAGAATGCCAGAGCACACTCAAGCGTATGGGTAAGACAGGACACAGAGGCAGAAGAGCCAGCGGTTCATACAGTTGTAGTCTGGTCGTACTAATGATTGGTGTCTTGCCAGATTCACAGGGCAGGCTTTTACAGCACGCATGGAGGAAGAAAGTGCGAGCCATAAACATAAAATACATCAATCAAAGTGTGTTTGGAGAAATGCAAAGTGGCAGCGGGTGTGTTCTTTTCCTCGACGCGGCCTGGTCCAAGCAAAACAAGCGGCAGGACGTTTCAAATACATGCACAAAATGAACGTTTATTCCGAGGGGACGTGAATAGAAAAGAAGCGAGACTGTGCAAAGCTTTTGGACAGAAGAAAAAAAACGGGTCCAGGAAGCACCCCCTGCCTTAGCTAACCTAGGCTCAAGCTCATGATTTTAGGCTTAAAAATCCCCTCCCAAAAATGTTCTGCCCTTTATATCGCAATGGCCTACGTTTGGCAACAAATCCCGACAGCGAGCGGCCACACAACAGTTTGAGTGTATATTAAAGCAGGTAAGGTCCAGGTACCAAATGCGCTGCCCACCAATGCCCCTAAATTGCGATGATGGGAGAGCAGAGACAGTAGTGTCAAGGCAAGGAAGGTTCCAGGCCTGCCCGCAGCTCTGCCGGAAGCTGCGAATAAATATTGCAGCAGACCAGCGTGTCCGTGATCTGAACAGAAAAGGGGAACGTGCACAGAGGCTTCTGGGAACCGTGCGCTCCCCCTAACACCACCCCAACCAAAATCAAATCCTTTCAGTCCTCGGCTCTTTGTCACACGGCGGCGTCTGTCCTCCAGGCTTCCGGACAAGACAAAGAGGGAAACAGACAGACTCGCCAGACAGCCATGAGAAATCCGTTTATGGATTTTGGTGGATGAAGAAGATCGGATGTGGCCACCAACAAGGTTTGGTTGAGTTTAGGCTCGCAGGCCGTCGAGCGGGGTCACCAAGTTCGCTTGAAAGGCTCCAGATTGCAAGTGTGCTGCTGAGATGGAATCCAAATTTGAAAAAGAAGAGAGCGAGGTTTACATTGAATTGGAACGGAGTGAGCTTCCCTTGGCTGGCAAAGTGCAATTCTTGGTACGTTAGCCTGGGGCGCCTACCTTGACAGTGCGGTGGTGCTTGCGCGAGGGCTGGCAGCGCACGTTGCTGGTGTTGCAGCAGCCTGTGCAGCGCTTCACCTCCACACAGGGCGGCCATATCAGGAAGTTGGCCGAGGTGGGGTCCACTTGGCTCCTGGGGATCTCATAGATCACTGTCCGCGTCTTGCACGCCGCCGGCACCGCCTCCTCCACTGGGGGCAAGCAAAAGAAAAGCTCATCTCAAATTTGCCCAAGGTGTGCCCTTTTGGCAGACGACTATTTGATGACTCATTTGTCTCGCCTCGGAAGAATGTGCTTGCTGCTCGGAATAGTCTTCTCCTGAGATTTGAGCACAAACATGTTGCCGAGGGCTTGAGGCCAGACCTCTGAATCGGACGGACGTGAGATATGAAGCCCTTTTTGTGTGGCTTCTGGCATGCTCAACCTCGCCTAGCGGACAACATGAGATCGGAGCAAAAGTGAGCGCGCTGCCATCGGGCCAGAACACGTCGCACGACGCACAAGCTCTCTCTCACTTGTTCTCTCGTGTCCAGAACACACACACACACACACACCATCTCGATCAGATATCGCAGCGGGTGCTCGACATTTGCTGAAGAAATGTGACAGAAGGTCTCGGCAAGCTGCAACTTGACGCCTTGAATGCCTGGAATTTCCACGCTCAAGGACATATTCCTCTTCTGACGCGCGTGTCGCATCTCATCAAAATTCCACCAAAGAGACGAGCTGTGCTGCCATCACAAAGCCCACAAATCTTTGCAAATAGTCTTGAGTGGAGCTCAATTGAGTTACTTTGAACATCTTTATACGATAAATTAGACACGGATATTTATATATAATGGATCTTGAGTGCAGCAGGAGAATTTTTTTTTTTAATTCATTCCTTCGTGAAATCTCTTTTGTATTCCTAATTCCTCTTCAATCAAGCACACTCGATTGTCAGTCACATACTTGAATACAGAAGTATTTGTAACACCGACTGCGGAGCGGACGCCTTGCCTCGTTTTGAGAGAAAGTTTGGGCTCCCATGGGTCACCGTCAATTAGATGCAAATTTCGTCTGTTGGTGGGCCAGGTTGGGGATCCCCCGCCAATGGCTGTCGGTGCGCAGCGACGTTGCGCCAGTCTTACCGATGCTTCTCTTGCGGCGGCGGCGGCCATGCAGCTGCGAGCTCTTCAGGTCGCCATCGTAAGCCGGGTGGCGGGAGGAATTCTTGTGCCGGTGCTGTCGCTCGCGCTGGTCCTTGCGAGGCTCCGAGGCCTCGATGACATCGTTTCCCGTACCTCGTCAAAACAGAAGGTGCTGGTGTTAACGTGGGTGAATGCCCCCCCCCTCCCCCTATTTGGTCCGAATGAAGAGCCAGAGCGCCATCAAAATGAGTTCCCTTTTCAAACGAGAAACAAACGGAATGTTGCGAGTCGATGACGTCGGCGCTGCCCGGCTGAGTCGGCACGTAGACGCACGGCACTCATTTGCCTGTGCCGGTTTTGCTCACTCTTGACCTTTCTCAATGAGCGAGCGGTTGTTTTTGCCCAGCAAAGCCACCCTCTCGGCTCGTCATCTGATAACGCTTGTTTTGGTTGCCGCCCGAATGTTACAGAGGACAGCGCAATGAAATAATAAAGGCCGCTCACATCTCGAGCCGAGCCAAGCGTGAGTGTTTGCGCACCGGGCAAGGCGGGGTCAACCTGTGTGCGCGTAGACGCCTGCGGCCCCTCCGTAAACACGCTGCGTAATTCGTTCGTCATCCCGTGCTGCGTGCTTGAACCCGGCCAGCGAGGAAGCGGCACGGCAAAAGCGTGGGCGCAGGCCCAAGGTGACGCACCTCCTTGTACTTCTCCCGACATCCAAGCAATTACCAAGAGAGTAGCGCCCGTGCAGTGTAGGCCAAACGCGACACCTTGCTTTATGGCAACGCTCATGCCAGCATTCATTTCAAGTCAATTTGGATGCGCAGTCAAACATTTCATGGACACTTGCTAGTCTGTCATTGAAATGGAGAGGACGCGCAATCGGCCACTCACGTCCTAACAACCGAAGTCCACGTCAATGCTCATCTCTCAGGGTTATACATGCAACCAAACAGAAAATATGTGCATCGCTTGTCGTGGCCGCGTTGACCCGAAAGCTAACGAGCAAGCGTGGTGCAAAAACATCGTGCGTACTGTAAAAACACTGTGCGTTGATGCAAATGCGGCTGACAGACAAAGGTTCCTATCGAATACCGCTCAATGCTCAAAATACGGATTCCGTGAATTCTGAGAGACGCGCATCCGGATTCTGCGTGCGAGAAGAGACTTGGCTCTTCTGACTTTGCATCCAAACAAATTTTTGCTTTGATGCCACGTGCACAACTGTGATATTGAGTCCAACACAGTTTTGAGTGGCACGGCTCCATTGAATGAAGTGTGTCCAAAAAACATTTACGCTGACTGCTGAGCATGACGTAACACATTTCTCGACACTGAGGTGGATATGCCGAGCGCTGTGCATACGTCACAAACGTTCATGAGGCGCAATTTACCTACGGAGTCAATTTCGAGTAGCCGCTGGAGGTCGCTGATGCTGTGGATTTCACTGCGGGACAATCTGTCGATCAGCTCCTGAGGAAAGTGCTGCACTTCCTTCAACACCCGCCACGCGAGGAGGAGGTGACAAGGAGAGAAAGAGTTAGAGATGCGTGTGCGTGTGCGGGGCAATTGCAGTTAAAAAAGCGCGTTGGACATACTAAGTTGATCATTACTCATATTTTTGCCTACACCCCCGCCCACCTACATGTAATACTGCATTGAATTGTTTTTGCATGAGGCAGTCTGGCGATGCAGCCAGTAGACGTGCAAAAGTGCGCGGCACTTTGTTGCGCTCGCCCCCGCGGTAGGAAAGGCGCCTCGACAACCAAGCCCACTCGGAGTGCTGGTTGGTGGTCGTCTCTCGGCGACTATTTATATCACCGGAGCCGTACTCGTGAGTTTGCCCACTTGGCTCAGGCTACACACAAAATAGGCGACAAAAGCCCAGAATAACCGGAGCGGGTTGGACAACTCGAGCGCATAGTTATTTCTTGGGGCTGCTTACCTGAGCGGTGGCCAGCAGAAGGTACGTCGTCCACAGCAGGAAGTAGTAATAGTAAATTGCGGCTCTCATCTCCCTTTTAATTTGGAATGAACCCCAGACAAGATGAAACGATCGTGGAGGAGCCGCGCAGTCGCTCCTGACCCCGGCGACCCTCGACCATCCCCTCAGGGCGGGGGAGAAAAGCGAGAGCTTTTGGGGCTGCTTCAGTCGACCTTTGCGTGAATCAAGTGTTGTGTGTGCGCGTGTCGTCGTTGGTGTTTATTGTTTACTCCACGCTGCTCCTCAAAAAGTGTGATAATCCCAAGGAAAGCCAGACGCGCAGTGCACTTGTACTTCACAACCTAATACGCACCTCCCAAAAGGGGAGAAAACCGTAATCCAAAGGAAAAACCTTTTCGAAAATCACGAATGCAACAGGAAGAGGCGCGGGGCGAAAAGTAGTGGTCCGTTGGCGTCGAGGCATCCAAATGGAGTGAGAGCGAGCGAGCGTGTGAGCGGCTGCTTAATATAGAGCGAGCGAGCGAGCGAGCGAGGCGGCGTGCCGTGCAGCTCCGCAACACTTGCGCCTCCCCTCGCGTCTCCCAGATGCTGCTGCGTCTCCCTCCACTAGGGCAGGCAGCTACTTGGCTGATTTAAGGAGCATGTCCTTCCTCCACCAGCACGCGCACACGCACATACACACACGCACGCGCACACACACACGTTTCTCAAACTTCTGCCACAAAATGCTCTTGCAAATGCCATCATGCATGACAAACGTTACGACAGTAGCATACTAAGTCAAAGTGTTCATAAAAATGGAGGCCAAGTGTTCTTTGACAGTCACCACCGTCTGCTCCTTAAAACCACCTCCTTGTGTGTATCCCAATGAACTGAAGCACTGTGAAGTTACTTATAAGTAATTAATAAAGTTTAACTAATTTAAAGGCAATGACAGGTGTTGCAAAGTAGATATTCATCTAAAAATCGAAATTAGTTTAACTGACCTGCCAGGATGAAGAAAATATCCAACTCGTGGCAGGTCAGCAGTTCCTGCTTGAGGATGCAGACTGATAAAGGCGGCAAGCGGACACCGAGTCGGGTCCACGTGCTGGGTTATTCGGTGTTCTCCAAAAAGGCTCCACAATGACTTTGCTGCTTCTTACTTTTTTCCCAATCCAAATTCTTGCCATAAGCAATATATTGGACGGAAATGGAGGCCACCGTGTCAAAAGTTCCAATCAGATTCAATTTGACAACGTACCGTTTTTTTCCGTGTATAGTGCGCAATATTTTACTAATTTATTGTCCTAAAATCTGGGGTGCGTATTATACATGGGTACAAAGAAAAAAAAAAAAAAAATTGTTTTTTATTTATTTATTTATTTATTTATTTATTATTTTTTTTTTTTTTAAATAAAGTCATGGTACAACAAAACCAACAACAGGACTGACCGACAAAGTCGTGGAACAAAAAGACAGGGTGACATTACCAAAGACAGGAACAGAATGACAGTAACACATGCAATGATCCAACGGTGAGCGAGGGGCAGACAGGACTTAAATACAAAACACGTTACATCGATTGAGGTGACACAGGAAGAGCGGGGTGACACGAACAGAAACTATGGCAACCTAGACACATAGCAAAACTGGGGACGAGACATGACAAATCTCCCTCGAAATAAAACTCACCTTTCTTCTTGTTTGTTGTCAATCGCGCATCGCATTCAGCCATCCTGCCCAACACACTTAGTAAAATTCATAATTGACGACACATCGTTTGATGCGATGGTGCAATCCTCGATGGTGTGTTATTGTCAAATATTGTTTGTTTTTTAATCTCCATCGCGGACCGGACGTCATACGGAGGCCGCCATTACAGATGCGCAGAACGGTTGCGCAAGACACGTCAGCTATATAAAGAGCGAGAGTTCAGTTCTCCACCTATTAGTTTCAATTCACAGTTTAATTAGCAGTTTCAATCAGCAAATAACAAAATGCGTATTACAGGTAATATTTTATTTCACAACACTTTGCCTTGTTCCTTTCGTCTCTGCTGTTCATTTCAAACACGCTCCATACGACCGCAATGCTCTTGTATCAGACGCTCGCTCGATCACCTGCTAGTTTGCCGTCTGTCACAATGTACCCTACACAAATCCGAAACATTTGTTGCGGCTCCGAGTCACGACGAGGGGCAAGTTTTGGTTTCCAAGGGTGTTTTTATTCCTCTTCAACGTCTCTCCCATACAGAGCCGCCGTGTGCGCACGGAGCGCGGTGGTGCGTTTAGGGGCAGTCGGAGAAATCAACGCCAACAAAAAAAATGACATCCAGCCTAGTTAAGACCATACCAAAGACTTTAAAAATGGGACCCATTGCCTCCCTGCGTGTGTGACGATCTTTGGGACTTAAAAAAAAAAAAAAAAAAAAAAAAAAATTAAAAAAAAAAATCATAAAAATTGGGTGCGTATTATACATGGGTACAAGCTTTTTTCCAGCATCAGCATGCCATTGTTAGGGGTGCGTACTATACATGGGGGCGCACTATACATGGAAAAAAACGGTACAATATGCGCACATATTGCCGATATTTGCCGCAAGATTCATTCTGTTTCCGAGGAAATTTCTTATACTCTCTAGAGACCAAGTTGGAAGTTTTACAAAGCGAAAGCAGACTCTCTATCCCTCAGCTGCTTCACGAGCTTGCAGGCAACATGTTTACCGGCAAGCATGTGCCGAGTAAACATTTTTAACCCTATAAAAGGACTTACAGACGCTGGCGCACAGTAAAGGGGAGAGCCGGCGGAGAGCCTGGCCAGCGAAGAGGACGAGTGAAGGGCGGATGACTCCCATTTCCCTGCGGGCCGGCCACACATTGCGCTTTGGAGTTCCGATTTGATCCAAGTACTCGAGTGAAGTTGTCATGTCAAGATTTTAGAAAATGTCTTAGTAAGGGCAATTTGTCCAAAAATATTAGCAAAGTACCCAGATGAAAGGTTGAGCTAAATATCCGAGTGAAGTGGCAATGTCCTGATTTGAGCTAAATTTCCAAATGGGATTTTTCTCAACGTTTGCCAACAGATGGTCAATTGACCAAGTCTTTCTTTGAGCCAGTGAAAGGAGCATGTCCAAATTTCAGCAGTGGGCATATGAGGCCAATGAACAAATTGGAGTTGAATCAGCCTCCGCACGCATAATCTAGGAAAAGGACAAATGT
The DNA here is from genome assembly GCF_033458585.1 of Syngnathus typhle. Taxonomy (NCBI): domain Eukaryota; kingdom Metazoa; phylum Chordata; class Actinopteri; order Syngnathiformes; family Syngnathidae; genus Syngnathus; species Syngnathus typhle. Next base: position 9,566,734 of record NC_083754.1, read on the forward strand.
CCACATTTGGGCCCAGGAAGGAAGAATATCGAAATTAAAGCAATTAAATGAAGGCAGCACAGCAATTCCCGCTTTTGAGTCCAACATCATCAGAGCTCTGAGCCCTTGTCACACCTTGACATGGCCGTAAAAGCAGATAACGCAGTCCACAATAGAAAGCGACGGCTCATATTTGTCACTGGGGGTGGGGTAGGGGGGGCTCCTCCTTTTGGATTGCCAGGCGACGGACAAATAAACACACACTCGTGCGCGTGCGCACATTGCCTCCACCCCAGGGAGAAGGAGCAGGTCACTAGAACGAGGACAACTCCGCCTCCTCCCTCGGCTTGTTCACTCGTCGACGCTTGTGATGACAAAGTTGTGAAGGTTGGAAGAGACTGGAGCGTCAGCCATCCTCTCTGTTTGCTGTCCAGATGCGTCAAAGTGTGCTGCCACAACACCATCGCCAAGGCTGCAAAGAAGGTCATCCTCAGGGCAACTGTGAATGGGCAAGAACCGCAACTGCAAATGGGCGAGAACCTGAAATGGCACCCGACTGGCAAGTTGTTATAGGCGGCCAGAGCGTGGGCAATGTTTGCTCTATGCTCGCAGCTTTTCACCTGACTCAGTTCAGGTGGGTTCAAGTGAAGGACCCTCACTGAGCCTAAGAAGGACTCTGGACAGTATCGCCTTCTGATTCAATGAATCTTGACCGATGGCTCGTGTTTTCCCGTCCTAAAGCAGTGGTCCCAATCAGCATTTGCCACTGGAGCAGACAGAGAAACTGAACAAAGAGCAATTTTTCTTTTGATAATCGGGCCTGTGCTTGAACACATGTCAAAGAACTCATGTCTGCAGTCACCAAAAAGGAGCTTTGCCGAGCTCATTCCAAAAGGGTGACGGACGGAGCAAAGGATGCTCCCAAGAAAAGCGGCACTGCATCGAGAAGAGCACTCCTGCCTCAACGACAGCCCCATTACGCTCTGCTGCCTTGAACGAATCACCGGCAGTGGCAAAATCAATGAGTTCATTTCAAAAGGAGCAGCAGATAAGGCAAAGTCAGACTTGTTGCCCGGGTCGGGTATGAAGCGATGATGCACCTCCATCATGCGCAAGGCCCACGCGCACACCTGCGTGATCTCACATTTCCACTATTGGACAGACAGACAGCAAGTTACAACACTTGCTCAAGTCCTAACACGCTGCAACCCCCCCGTCCCGCTTAAACACTGCTTCTTTATTCTTTATAAAAACAAAACTTTGGATACACATGCAGTTTGAAAACAGGGGACTTCCAGTGGCTGAAAGAAATAGCCGAGTAATTGACGGTGCTCTGTTGTCTATCATGACCTGACCTTTTCAACATGTGTGTGTCGCCTTGGAAGGAGGAGTAGAGAAACTTTTGGAGGCCTGACGCGACTCAACCCAAAAAAAAACCAACAATGATGCATGATGAGCAGAAGGTGAAGACGAGCCATCAGCAAAGTATTCCTACTTAGTTTGCTCCCACCACTGATACGTTTGTGCTGCCATTCAGCTAGCCCTGAAGAAAACATTCCTTTGAATCCAAAGCGTCATCGCAGTGGCATGGCAGCGGTCCAGGGTGAGAGCCTCGGTGCTTCGCTTTTGTTTTTTGTCTCACAATCTAGTCATTGTGTCAACAGTGGGCAAATTTGGTTGCACAAGAGAAGAGGGCACACGGTATGCGTGTGGGATTGGAGCGAGACAGGCCTTTCATGTCATTTGAATTCTGTCATCATGGTAGCCGGACTAGAACTCGGACCCCCCCCTCCTCCTTTGAGAACTTCAAATGAAGTGCCAAAATCCCCAGGCAGAAGGGAGATCACAACACGCTGATTATCAACAGGAAGTGGCTCCATTATGAGCTTAAAGATAGGAGCCGGTGCTCTCTGGTTACAGGCCCCCTCCCAATACGCACATTCCGGCCAGCTTTAGGGAGAGCGTCCAGAGGGAGGCCATCCGGGGTCTCCCGCAAGTTGCGGAAAGCCGGCACTTGACAGTCGTCCACTTGTGACTTTGCTCGTTGCCGTTCCAAGTGCCGGGAGGTCTCATGGAGGGCCAGGGATGGGACAGAACAGTTTAGGCACGTCGCATGTCAGAGCCTTGTTTGGATCTGAACGCTGGAGCAGGTCGCTTGACAAACAGCTAGTGCCCCCCACTGCGCTGAACATTTGATCCCGAATGATGTCCTGTTGTATTTTCCCAGTTCTTTATTTTAATGACTAATATGAACGCAGCTCACCAAGATGTGACTGTGTGTATAGTAGCGTCCCCTGAGGGAGCAGCACGATGCCACAAAAGAAGCCACAAAAATGTGGCAAAACGCAGTTGCATTTCTTTACATTCTCTTGAATGATTTCATTACTGTACATCAGGGGTGCTCAAACTTTTCCAGCTCGCAAGCTACTTTTGAAATGACCAAGTCACAAAGATCTACCCACTAAAATGTATATACCGTATTTTCCGCCCTATTAGGCGCACCGGGGTATAAGGCGCACCTTCAATGAACGGCCCATTTTAAAACTTTGTCCATATATAAGGCGCACCGGCCTATAAGGCGCATAAAATAGAAGCTTTACTGCAACAAACTGAGGTTGACTAGGGTTGCGGTATGCACCCACGAGCCAATAAACAACGAGCCCTCTGTAAACAATCGCGTTTCTCAAATGATCTCCTATAAAATGATTGGAACTGACTAAAGTTCAATCTAACGCATTGGTACTACTTACCTATGTTTCCCTTCCATATCGATCCGTAGATTTACTCGAAACATGAACAGAGCAGCCTATTTTGACATGAAATAGCCTCGCGCGTATAGCAGCTATCGTTATAGCATTAGCCATCCGCAAAAACCCATGACCCTCAGCTCGCAATCTCTCATGAGCCTCAGCAAAGTGTAAACAATCGCGTCTCTCAAACGAGCTCCTATAAAATGATCAGAACTGACTAAAGTTCGATCTAACGCATTGGTACTACTTACCTATGTTTCCCTTCCATATCGATCCGTAGATTTACTCGAAACATTAACGGAGCAGCCTATTTTGAAACGAAATAGCCTCGCGGGTACAACAGCTATTCGGTGACGCCCCCTGACTACAGTTACCGTAATGCTGGGAAGCGATGCGACCTTGTAATTTACTAGTCGTACTAAAACGTACTAAAACATTTTGGCAGAGCACTGTGTACAACCAGTATGGATCAACAAATTCATCACTTGATCCATATATAAGGCGCACCGGACTATAAGGCGCACTGTTGACTTTTGATAAAAATTTAGGTTTTTAGGTGCGCCTTATAGGGCGGAAAATACGGTATATATATATATATATATATATATGTCATCGTGGAAAGAAAAGTCCTACTCCCATTCCCTATGGAAGTGATACTTCTTACTATGGCCAGCTGCCCCACTCATTTTTTACTCTTTCTTAAGTTTAAGAGATAAAACAGGGTTCTGACAATTGGAGGGAACTCGCGAGCTAGCGTGTTTGTGTTGTGTTGTTAGCACCGTTGTTTGAACACGCGTCAAGTGCGAGGAAAAAAAACAGAAAAAAAACCCCAAAAAACAAACAAACACATTTTAATATCACGCGATCGACCAATAGTGGCTTGGCGATCGACCCGTCGATCGCGATCGACGTATTGGCCACCCCTGCTGTACATTATTACGGTCATCATTTGTAGACTGTATTCTACTTAGTATGCACTTGATGTGTGTGTGTGGTGGGGGGGCTTTACATTCCTTAGTTGATTTAGTGGGCATTAAGATGGGGAGGAATGCGTCAAAGCTGTGTGGCGCTCCTGAAAAGCATAGGGGAGGAGCCCCACGACCCTCGGACAGCTCGGCCCCATGGATGACACTTTGCTTAGATTGAGGGGGGGGGGGGCACCCGTAGAGAATGAGGTCAATGATGCAAATGTCAGAATGAGACTCGTGAGCAAGCAAGGAAGGAAGGAAGTGACGCCGCTCAGAAAATCTGGGGAGATTTGATCTTTATTCTCTCAAGATTTTTTGATTGTTGAAAGAAACAGATACATTTCACAACATTGCATCAGTGTCAATATTAGTTGCAATTCTTCCTTTGAAGAGGGTTTCCAGCAAAGGTGTGTTGTAAAACTGCTGCGTTCACTTTACGGGTACGCTAGCAAAATGGTGGAAAAGCTTTCAGCCAAAAAGAACGATAACAAGCTTTTCAAAAATCCTGAGACGATCTCTGCGTGCATTTACAGTGGGTATCAAAAGTCTACACACTCCAGTTCAAATGTCAGCCTTTTATGGTACAAAAATAATCAGACCAAACCTTTTCTACCATTCATCACTCGACTAAGCTTCACACACTCGACAGGCAGGCATCTGCTTCAAACAAAAAAGTAGGAAACGCTCGCTTGAACGGCTGAACTTTATCTGGTATTGATTAGAGGCACTTTACATGGCGGCAGCTTTGTGCTGACTCCCATTTAACGTGACTTGCAATGGGATCGGTTCCTTGTGAGGAAAGCCGTATGCTCAGTTTGAGTGACTTTGCCCAATGCGACAATGGAACAGTCACGGTTCCGTTGTTACTCTTTTGAGTCGTCGTTGTGTACTTGGCAGCAGTTGCTTGACTACCGACCGGAAAAAAAAAGAAACCGATAAATGCTGCCAAGTAACTATGGTCAGTTAAAAAACAGAACAGTAACCAAGTAGAAGAGTGCAACTCATCCTAATAGTAACAATACATTGACTGTTGTGTGCTGAGTCCCATTTCACATGAGTTTGAACGTGATTGGATCATTCTGAACACGGCCACACACTTGTGGAAACCCGCTTTTCCCTCCACACACCATTTTCCCAAATATATCTTTTTTTTTTTTTTTTTCAAGTTATGTCACATTGTTTGTAATTTTTTTTTTAATGATTCATGTTGGTATTTATGATGACTTTAATGACAAAAAAAACATGTATTTGAACAGAGCTGTGTAGACTTTTCCATATCCGATGATCTGCGTTTAATATTGAACGTTTTTTTTCCAAGGATATTTCTGCTATTCACATGCAAATCAAATCGTCAAATAATAACAGCTCAGTTAAATAATCACGTTGTCATGACCGCCACCTCAAAATAGAAACCAAAAACCAATTCAGAACAACAGTCAAAGGGGCAAGCAACAAAATGTGAACTCACGTAAGCCAGTCGCGCATAGACATTTTCCCCATCTTGCACAATGACCCCATTTCATATACGTCAGAAGTGCCAAATGGAGACACGTGCATCACACAGAGCCGCCCCCACACTGCACAAGATGCAATGCAAACTTTTTTATTTTTATGACACCCTTAAAACCTTTGGGTCACAACAACCCAATTTGGCTTAAAAACTGGACCGAATGATTGTTTGTTTTGCATTGAACATCCCATTTCCTGCACAATTGTTTTCTCTGCTCAAAATTTCGGTCCAGTTTTTAAGCGAGCCATTTTAAAGGTGCATGACAGCAAGCACGTGAGCAACAAAGAAGAGAGAACGAAAAAGCACAAGAAACGAGCACCCTGTCATTGGACACGTAGAAGCCAGCTTGTGGGCCCCTGGCGAGCGGCCATTCTGTGAATTTTTGGATAGGCGTCAGACAGTGAGTGAGATGAAGCTGTTGTATCTCTGGATGTTTCTTTTGAGGATCTCGGAGCAGGGACCCAGCACGCGCTCGAAGCGAGGCCGGTCCAGCTTGACGCACTTGAGTGGGCCGCGGGCCACCACCGTAGCCGCCCGGGGGCGATTCAGCAGCAGCGCAATCTCACCTGAAGGCCACGAAGGACTTTTATGACACACGTCGACCTCATTCCATTTCTTGCATGACTATCCTCAATAGTTCCATTTTTTGTTGGAGAGATGACAAGAATACTTTTGCAACATTCCGTTCTTGTTTCAAGTAGGGCTCTTTTTCTTCCTAATTGTAAGTTGCCTCATAACACAAGGACTTTATTTTCCCCAATGACACCCATTGGTATTGCCATCCGACGTTAAGCGAGCCCCTTCTCGGCCCAGCTTCGCAACTTGTCATTTTTCCATTCTGGCTTTCATTTATTGCTGGAACTCTCTTTGTTTTTTAAGGGCAGATTTTAGCGACAGCAGCTGCGGTTGAGCTCTTTAAGAAAAATTGGACTTGGATGAATGATGATCAAATATGTGTTTGGGCTTTGCGGTCCCGGATGGATCCAGAGCAACTCACCAAAGTAGTCGGAGGGTCCGAGTCGTCCGACCTCCACATACTCCTCGTTGTCGGATCTGCGCTGCAGAACGGAGGCGATTCCCTGGACATGGGACGGACAAGCGGAAGAAAAAGTCGGGAAGGGGTGGAAGAAAGAGGAGGGGGTGGGGGTGGACGGGAGGTAACAGAAGGAGTTACTGAATGGAGCTGAACATCATCAGGAGGATTAAGCAGAGGAGAAATTCCTTTGCTTCACAAGACACAGGTGCACAGGATTTGGCTCTGGCTTTTCCCCCCGTATGGAACGGACACCTGTTCCGTGGGTGGAAACCCAGATATTCTAAGCAAGGAGGACAATTTGGACGACCTTTGCTTGATTCTCTCCAGAGCGTCATAAAGAGAAGCATCCAAACGGGATGACTCGCACGCACAACATGGAAACCGCCGCAGCTGCCAAGACCGGCGTAGCCACACAAATTTGTGCGCAGACAGCAAAATAGTGAAACGTTTTCCAGGAAATTAGTTTTCCACGGCCAGCCTAGGCCGCAGCTGTTGTTTGGCCCAACGCTTTACTAACACAACATTGGCCAGCACACGCTTTCACTCGACCGATTTGCTCACATCGTAGCTCAAAAAATCTCTGAAAAGCAAACCTGGCGGCTCTGTTATGCTTCCGCTATCGCTAATCCCTCTGCTGAGCAGGCTCGTGATGCTCTATGTGAAGATGATGAAGCTTAATTAGGAGCCAAAACGTGCCTGCTTCCCACGGAGGGCAAATGGGGCTTTGACTCTGTCACAAAGTGAAGTGGTGCACGTCGAGTCACCTTTGACTTGTCTCAGGACAAACACAAATGACACGCAATCCCATCATCAAATTACTTTTTTGACAATTGACTGGTCCAAAGTGTCATTTCCACAAAAGTTGAGCCATCATGATCATCTGAGCGTGACATCAAAGCACCTGGCTGCTAAAGCAAGCAGCCAACTCGACGCTCTCATTCTCCGACAGTCACTCAAACGGCAAGGCGCGCCCCACAATCTCAATGTCGCTGATACTACAGTGGGACAAACAGAACACTGCTACCTCACTTGCACAATATCGTGGCACACTTTTGATTGATCAATTTGGATTTGTCAATGGAATATTCTGTACAATAGAGGCAAGAAATTAAATTGGCTACTATTGTGGCACAACTAGGATCCAAAAGAAACGTGTTGCCCTCCCATTGGAGATAATGCAAGCCGCATTGACAGTTTATTGCAGGTCACAAATCCAAACCCGTTGATTTGGCGTCAGTCCCGTAGATCCAAAAGGCGTGCGCACATATACACACGTGGGGGGGGGGGGGGGTCTTGCTATGGGCCCCAAGCGCAAACAAAGGAGGACCCTTAGCGCACTTGAAAACATTCTCCCGCTGCCTCCGTGGCTCAGCCTGCCTTCCATTGGATGCCAAGTGGCTCCAAATGCCAAGACGACAAGGGCGCAGAGCGGCTGGAGCGGCTGGAGGGAGACAGCGTGCACTCGTTGTCTCATTTCAGCAGTGAGGCTGGGCAAGATGCATACGGATAAATTACGAATAGATCACTGCATGGGCATCTGGCACCTGCTATGTAAATCCTTGGAGGACGAGAGGGCAAATCTCAACCGATTCAGCTCAAGCAGACTTGATGAAAAGAAAGTATTTGGTGCAGGAGCCATTTTGCGAGTTGAATCAATCTCTCTTGCCGCTGGCTAGGACTACTGACCCCCCCCCCCCCCCTTCTCCCGTGTCCCTCCCAGGAGGGAGGCCAAGTCTCCTGACCCCGTGTGAATTCTAGCGCAGTCCGGCCGGCTTTGGGAAAGTCGGCCTGGGCCGCATCCAAGGCAAGCGCGTCAGCTTAGGGGCGAAAAATGGACAGCAGGAAGGGATCAAACATCATGTGATGGGCTGGAAATATTCATGAGCAAGAACAGAGAAGGGAAACGGCAGATCCCAAGCACACACATGCAATGGTCAAATGACGCTCATTCCATTTCAAGCGCGAGTCAAGTCAAAAAGCTCATCCCAGCCGTCATCGGGCAGTAGGCGGGGGACACCCTGAACCGTTGCCAGCCAATCGCAGGGCACTCAGAGACAAACAGCCATTTGCACTCACACTCATACCTAGGGACAATTTGGAGTCTTCAATCGGCCTACCAAGCATGTTTTGGGGATGTGGGAGGAAACCGGAGTGCCCGGAGAAAACCCACGCGGGCCCCGGGAGAACATGCAAACTCCACACAGGGAGGGCCGGAGGTGGAATCGAACCCGCACCCTCCTATTTGTGAGGCGGACGTGCTACCCAGTGCGCCACCGAGCAGCCCATTTATTAACAGCTATAAAAAATAATAATAATAATTCACCCAAAAAAATGCTATCAGTGATTCTCATAAAATACGACACTGTTCTTATGAATAACAGTCTCCATCACTTCAGTGCCTGCAGGTCAGATTAATGAAAGATGTTTAATTTATGAGATCACATCAAACGGCAAACATTTTGACTAAATATATCATCTTGAAGAATCGGTGAAAGCATACATCCAAATAATCACGGTGAGGGGTATCTGAAAATCAGAGCAGAGTTTTAACTCGCAAACACCTGGTAACAGAGGTGAGGAAACGGAAGACACTTCCTTAAAATAAGCCTTAAGAACTTTACAGGTTAAAATTAGTCGCAAACAGCTGGTGCATCAATGTCCTTGAGCATCCTGCATTGTTTGAAGATGAAAATGGTCGCTAGTTTCAATCCCTGCTATGTGTACAAATCATATTCAAAATGCCTCCCCTTCATTTTCAGTGGGAACAGTGTTGTTGTCTCCCTTTTTTGCTAGTGCGTCATAGTCTGGAGTAAAATTTGTTGTGGCAATTCTTAGGAGAGATCCGAGGTGTTGGTCCGTTTACCTCGATCTGTGACGGGTTGATGTTGACGTTCATGTGGCTGAACGTCACGTCGCGTACGTCGAGCCAAATTGGCCACTCTCTTTTAAACACTCGGCACTGTGTCTACCTTGCTTTTCCTTGGGCGACTCATTTTAATGGAAGGATTCCAGTGGAAGGTTTGTGGGTGGCTTTAAAAACTGCACCTGAAAGCTCAGCGCGCGAATTACAAGAATGCTGTCGTCACAGCCCACGCTCTAAATTCGGGACTGATCAAATAGAGCGCGAGTGCGCCATGTCCGTACTTCTGAGTACGTACACGCACTTGTGAGTGTGCATCGAGCTTTCTGACACGGCTTCCGGTAGTAAATGCGCAGGCGAGCGCTTCCCCATCTACTGGGGAAACGCAGTCATTGCAGGCAAAATGACCAAAAAAAAAAAGTTTAATAATACAATTTGTTCAGGGTTGGCGGGCCGGATTAAACGGTCCCGTGGGCCGGATGTGGCCCGTGGGCCGTAGTTTGCCCACCCCTGAGCTATCCCAATGAATGTGAACAAAGTAGCAAATTCCAGCTATTTTGATCCATTTCAGGGGGCAGCCATTTTGCCTTGCACTGGACTGAAAATGACATCACAGTGCCGGGAGGGCTCAGCTCGGGCAGAAGCTCACACGTTTCCCACCTTTGCTCATGTGACGTTGGCAACCCACGACTGCCGTGATGCCATTTTCAGTCCACGGCATCTGGCGGGACAAAACACCGCCACCCCCAGATGAATCAACATGGACGGATTTTGGGTTAGGGATACTACTCCAATCCATCTTTGAGTTTTTTTTTCTCAGTGACTAGCTCAGGGCAGGTTACGCAGAAACAAGCGACCAACAAGATTTGTGACTGACAACTGGGTAACTGGCTCAGCGTTACGTCTTTGATGCTCATCACTGAAGTTAAGACTTAAATGGACAAAGACAAAATGGATTACATTCGCTTGCTGCGATCTACAAACCAGTGCGGGACTGCTGTGTGCTCGTGTTCACGGAGACTTGGTTGACTGTCAACATTCCGGACTCTGCCGTACATCTGGAGCGGCTAGCGTGCTATCGGGCGGACCGGGCCATTGTACAAGGGGGGAATTCTCGTGGAGGTGGAATATGCGTCTACATCCGTGACGAATGGTGCCGGGACTCTGTAGTGGTATGCAAGCACTGCTCGCCACTGGCGGAGTTCGTGATCATTAAGTGCCGTCCTTTTTACCTGCCAAGGGAATTTACCGCGATTCTGCTAGTCGCGGTTTACATCCCGCCTTCCAACATCGAAGGCGACAGGATCGCGGCTCTTAGTGAACTGTATCAGGCTGTCAGTGAACAAGAGACAGCGCACCCCGACGGTTTCACCATCTTCGCTGGGGATTTTAATCATGCTAACCTAAAGTCTGTTTTTCCGAGGCTTCACCAGCATGTTAATTTTCCTACGCGTGGCGACAGCTTCCTGGACCTGGTCTACTCTTCGCATAAAGGAGCTTTCAAAGCCGCCCCCCTCCCCCATCTTGGACTTTCTGACCATATCACTGTTATGCTTTTGCCCGCGTACAGACAAATGGTGAGAGCGTCCAGGCCAGTTCGCAAGCAGGTACGGGTGTGGCCTGAGGGTCCCTCTGATGCACTGCGTGACTGCTTTGGCTCTACTGACTGGGACATGTTTAGGAGGGCTGCCACTTGCGACGATCAGACAGACATTGAGGAGTATACTGACTCTGTTTCCTTCTACATCAGGAAGTGCATTGATGATGTGACTCACTCAAAATCCATCGTCACTCGGGCTAACCGGAAGCCATGGCTGACGGGGGCTGTCTTCAGGCTGCTGAGGGCCAGGGACAAAGCCTTTAGAGCGGGGGATGAGGCTGGCTTGAGGACTGCGAGGGCTGACCTGTCCCGGGGCATCAAAGATGCAAAGAGGGCGTTCTCGTGCAAAATTACCGCCCACTTCAAGGACAGCAGGGACGCACGGAGCCTTTGGCAGGGCATTCAGACCATCACGGATTACAAGCCCGCGCCGCAGAGCTGTGAAGGCGACGTCCGTCTGCTCAATGACCTCAACCGCTTCTTTGCTTGCTTCGACGCTCAGAACAGCACTTGCCCGCTGAAGGCCAGTCCCCCTTCACACGAGCTGCCCCTGTGCCTCTCCGCCGACAGCGTGAGGAGGGCGCTTGCCGCTATCAACATCCGTAAGGCGGCGGGCCCTGACAACATCCCGGGTCGAGCGCTGAAGGACTGCGCTGGTGAGCTGACGGATGTCTTCACAGACATCTTTAACACTTCCCTGCAGCAGGCCATCGTCCCGTCATGTTTCAAAGCTGCCACCATCGTACCTGTGCCGAAGAAACCCGATCCGTCCTGCTTCAATGACTACCGCCCCGTGGCACCTACGCCCATCATCATGAAGTGCTTTGAGCGGCTTGTCATGGAGCACATCCGATCCGTTCTCCCCCCCCACCATTGACCCCTTCCAGTTTGCGTACCGAGCCAAACGGTCCTCTGAGGATGCCATCTGCTCTGCCCTTCACCCACCTGGAGAGAAGGGACTCGTATGTGAGATTGCTGTTTGTGGACTTCAGTTCTGCCTTCAACACCATTGTGCCACAACGCCTCATCAGCAAACTTGACACGCTGGGCCTCAGTACCTACCTCTGCAACTGGCTGCTGGACTTCCTCTGTCAGAGGCCACAGGTAGTACGTGTTGGCGACAAAATCTCCGCCAGTATCACGCTGAGCACGGGGGCCCCCCAAGGCTGTGTGCTCAGTCCGCTGCTCTTCACCCTCCTGACGCATGACTGCACTGCAACCTACAGCGACAACCGTATAGTGAAGTTTGCTGACGACACGACTCTGGTGGGTCTCATCACCAAGGGAGACGAGACTCAATACAGGCTGGAGGTTGACCTTCTGACCACGTGGTGCAGGGACAACAACCTCCTGCTGAACATCGACAAGACCAAGGAGATTGTTGTGGACTTCCGGAAGGGTCACACCCAACACCTGCCGCTGACCATCGACGGTGCTATGGTGGAGAGAGTGAGCAGCGCCAAGTTCCTGGGGGTGCACATCAGTGAGGATCTTTCCTGGTCCACCAACACCGCATCACTGACAAAGAAAGCCCAGCGCCGCCTGTACTTCCTGCGGAAACTCAGGCGAGCGAGCGCCCCTCAGGCCGTCATGACTACATTTTACCGCGGCACCATTGAGAGCGTCCTCTCCAGTTGTATTGCTGTTTGGGGTGGCGGCTGCACTGACTACAACTTGAAGGCCCTGCAGCGCATAGTGAACACGGCTGGTAAGATTATTGGTGCTTCGCTCCCCTCCTTGAAGGACATTTACACCTCCCATCTCACCCGCAAGGCGACCACGATTGTGAGTGATGTGAGTCACCCCGCTCACTCTTTGTTCGAGCTTCTGCCCTCTGGGAAGAGATACAGAAGCCTGCGCTGCCGCACCACCAGACTCTCAAACAGCTTCATACTCCAGGCTGTCAGGATCCTGAACTCGCTTCTTCGTTCTGCGTAGCGTCCTGTACTTTTACTGTCTGTATGCACACTGGCTTCTATTCGTTGTGTTATCTATTTATTTATTATTTATTGTTACTCTAATTATTTATTGTTTGTGCCTTCTTGTTTTCTATATTGCGTCGTTTACCTGTATGTCTATCGTGTAATATGTCTTGTCACCGTGGGATAGGGAAAACGTAATTTCGATCTCTTTGTGTGTCTCGGCATGTGAAGATGTTGACAATAAAGCAGACTTTGACTTTAAATGCTATTTTTGTTGATTTCTGACATAGTACAAACGCTTAACACTGGACAAAGTTTTGATATGTGTGGGAAGGCATTTATTTGTATTTGCAAGTTTCGGGTTTGTGGGATCCTCCTACACTTGGAGGACAAAGTGCAATGTTCCGCTTGCCTCCAACAAACTTGGCCTATTCCTATAATCCATCCCCCGGCATTTTTGCCTTTCTCCTCCATGCGGACTGATGACTCATGCGTTGCTAACTGTTTTATCAGTGTCCCAAATGGATTCATTACTTTATTCACACATGCACGCACACACAAATGGCTTCCAAAAGTTGTGTACACTTTTATGAGGCTTCCATAATTTGGTGAAAAAATATGAGGGCAATATTTGTGGTGCGGTTTATAAGTACTTGCGCACGGAGGTTTTTGCAATGTTATGCTAACTCATCCGATTCATTATGAAAGATGGTTAGCCGAGTGGAATGTTGGGAGTGGTGTCAGGTGAAGAAAGAAGGGGAATATGTAGTGCAGCCATACATCACTGAAGCCCTTTTTCTGTGGCTCGGTCGCACCTTGCCGCCGCCACAAACAGCAGCCCGGCACTCAGAAAGAGGGGCTCGGAACCAGACAGACAACGTGAGATGGGCCACTTGGGGGGAGAGAAAAGGGCAATTTGCATCTGCTGCCGTCCTACGCGGGCCTTTTTGACCTGAATAGTGCGTGTGTATGTGGAGTTAATCAAGAGTGTGTTCAGATGACAGGCTAGGTATGGAGCGCTGCACACTCCAGGGGCCCCAGCTCGACAGGGTGAGGACGGGATCCACATACTGACGAGGGCTGACGAGAAAAGACGGGCAAACGGTGCTAATTGCTAAGCTAACCAAAGAGTTGCACGTAATTGTGAACCCTTGCAGTGAAACGTTTGAGCAATCTAGTACGCTCAAGTTGAGCATCTAGAATGCTTTACGATAAAGTATCATTGTTCTCTTTTCCTTGAAATGGCTACTAAACAGGTTTAAAAGAGGATGGCAATGACGTTGCGGCATCAATGGGGAGGAGTGGCCTTCAAAGTATCATTCTATCGCATCATGTCAGTAACGTCTGTTTTGATTCTAACCTTTGAGGCCTGTGACGAGAGCATTGCCCCCATATTACCTCTGTGATGATGAAGAAGTCATCGCCGGGCTCTCCTTGCACCACGATCTTCTCTCCATCCTCAAACTGGACCGGCTCCAGGGCATCCGCCACAGTCAGACGCTCCCATTTATCCAAAGACTCTGTCATTGGAAAACAAATTGGGAGCAACTATAACAATGATATGGTGCTCTAAAAATTCTATTATTATTTCAACACTTTGATTGTTGCCTTATCGCAGCAATTTCCGAGTGGAATGTGTGGAGAAAAGGGGTTGGCATTCAATTCAAAGGCGCCAAAGTGGAGCAGGAGCTCTTGGTGCCACTCTTGGTGTGTGGAGCTGTGAAATCTTAAGTAAGGGGAGATGGGAGGGCGCTGTCCAGGTGTCCGAGCAGGGCCGGCCGCCCCAGACTGGTGGGTGTCTGGCATCTGTCGAGCTAACCGGTGGTCCTAACAGCCAAGCAGCGACGCACGCATAAGCGGACATTACACGCTGGGGCGCGCCTGGCCCGACGGGCGGGTCTGCGTGCGGCGCCAAGCACCTCGAGGGCCCGCACCCAATTTGCTGGCCGTCGGGCGGAATCAAAGACAAGCAAAAACGCCAGGCCCGCCTCCCTCCCTCCCACCATTGACGGCGGCGGAAAGCCGCAGAAGGATTGATGAAGAGGGGTAAAGCACTTTAGCGAGGGAGAGACGGGCCTGGGCAGGCAGAAGAAGAAAGGGAGCTGGATCTCGCCGAGGCCTTCTGAGACTTGCTCGGAGTGTACGTGTTTATTCAGCCAGCTCGTGTACAGGGGCCATGGCTTGGACGCCCCGCGGGGGGGGGGGGGGGGGGGTGTCGTGTGCTCCGACTGCCCAATGCACTGCTGCTAATTCAAAGCAAAATGCTCTGCCTAATTGCCACGAGGACAAGGGAGGAGGAAATGTTTTGGGTGAAGGCAACCAAGGTTCTACTGCTGGGGAACGGAAAAATATATATTTTTTGTTAGGTTGGATGTTTCTATCGTCCGTCCACGAGCACGGGCTTCCCAAAGATGGCCGGGAATAGAAGGAAGTCTGCTCTGGAAACGGTGAACAAGTCACAGTTGCAGTATTTTTCCAATATCAGGTCATAATCTGGAGAGGGGTTGTACTTGAACAGGTGATTTTCAAAACACCACCTTGAATATTGTGCCCTTATTCTGGGAAAACATGACGGCAGTGATTTCTTGACAAAACGATGCCTTTAGTCTCTGAATCGGCGCCTTTGTTTGTCTTCCAAATGATTCGCGCATTGCTTTGAAATGTGTGCAATTGCACTTTGCACTCAAGTACGAAGACAAACGCCTGGTGGCGCAAGGCTAGGCAGACTTACCGAGTATGGAGACCTTGCTGAGGAACTCTTCGTACATCTTTCGCTTCCTTAGAGTGCTGCCCTGTCAAAACAAGGCGGGAGTGAGATGGCCTCATCCACCGACATTGAAAGCAATGCTTTTCTACGCTTGTTGACATTTGAGGCAGCGCCAAATGACAGGGAGTCCTTCTTTCATTCACAACGGAATATTTCTTTTCCCACACCGCCTATACAGCTTGCTTGAAATGGCTTCTTCACGTCTCGCTTGTCATTAAGTTTGACCATATATGGTTGGAGTCACGTGTTGAGGTGCATTCATATCGGAGTGAAGGGTGTTTGATCCGTGCGCTTCACGTACTACGTGTGTGTGTGTTTGTGCGTGCGTGCGTGCGTGTGTGTGCGCGCGGCCCTTCCCACCCACCAAGAAGGGGATTTCCCTGTGCTGACAAGTCTCGGCCCAAAGGATAGCTAATCATCACAATAATCCAACGCCAATGAGCATACATAAATGTCCCTTCTGGATGGTAACAATTCTCCTAGGGGGAAAAGATAAAGCCTCGTTATTTGCGAGTCATGTGAAATATTCTTTTGCTGCAATATTGGCGTCACGGACACACCGATGCAAGTTGTCATTAGAGGGCACATGATGTGCATTGATTTTCACACGGATGCATTGGCAAAATACCAAGTGCTTTGAAAATAACAGAGCAATCATTAACTAAATATCTAATTCCTCTCGACTGTCGCGAAAGGCAGAGCAAGGGAACAGGCGAGTTCTCACAGGACAAAAACTGAGCGAGGCGGGCTAATGTGTGCCCGACGTGAGGGCAGGGCAGGCCCATGCATGCCAACCGCAAAACGTCACTCAGCATAAATCATTACAAAGTGAGTGACACACATGCTTGATGCGAGCGTTTGAAGAAAGGCGGTGGAATTCCAGTGGAGAAAGGTGTCGATTCAACACCAAAGGGAGTCACGTCAGCCATAATGAGACTGCGAGCGAGGGCTGAGCCAATCGACCCAATTTTGCAGTCATCATGAAAATGTACTGAAACATTTTTAGAAATGGCCACATACAAGTCTCACACAGTCCATTCAAAAGTAAGCCTTGCATTTCTTTCCATTTTTTTTCATTGGACTCACATGATTTTGGCAACTGCGTGTCTAATGAGTGGTTGCAGGACATTCAATTGCTTGTCCATGAGTTATGCACGGTGCATTGGTCTCGCCCTCTGTCATCTCGCTGCTTCTCCCTTTATCTGCTCAGATCATGAGCAACTATTGTGATGAAATTGCAAAATTCCACCAAATTGGGGTCTATTCACTTTGAATTAGACATCCACTTTTCCTTTGATTTTTTATATTATGTATTCTATGTGCCCTCTCTGCATCCATTGCAGCATGGTCATCATGGAAGGGGGATCCTTCCATCTATGGTCCGTTCTCAAGGTTTCTTATTTTTCCTGATAGGTTTTTTTTGAGTTTTTGCTTGCCCTCCTGGGAGTTTAAGATCAGGGGATGTTTGCGAATAATTGTCAATTTTTTGTATATATGAAGCCCTTTGAGACTTGTTCGTGATTTAGGGCTATATAAATAAACTTGACTTGACTATTCGAGACCTTTTGTAATTTAAGGCTAACGGGCCAGCCGCAAACAAAGACACAAGTGTAGAAAGCGTATGACACTGGCTGCCTCACCTCCAGGTGGCAAAAAGTGAAGTCATGACAGCTGTGTTAAGTTTTCCACCTCATTTGTGCTCAGTCCGGCAAGTGTCGGAGAGGTAATGACGTTAAATAAACCTTTCGGAATTGGCGAGCACCGCCGTATGAAGTCCGCGCCTTTCGCTTGAATTGGCTGACCTTCATCAATAAGAATAAACACACGCGGCGACTCTGTTGCATTGTCTCCGAGGAGTGGCAAAACAATTGACACATTTCCGACCAGCGGAAAAATCAACATGCATCAAGCAGAGGAGTGGCGAGTTACCATAAGGATGCGCCGGTAGCTGTCCCGGTCTATCCCCCACAGTTTAAGGTCGGTCTTGGCCTTCACCGTGGCGGCTCGGGGAGTGCCGTAAATCAGGGCCAGTTCGCCAAAACTGCCGCCCTCTCCGATGTTGGTCACCCATTCCCCGTTCACGTACACCTGTTGAGAGACCAGCAGCGGGCAAGGCAGATGTTCAAACGGCAAAGGCGCAAGACCTTCTTATTGGTCTCCTGCCGGACTCGACATCAACAAGAATCGTGACCTTGCGACGAATCAAATCAGCTTCAATCGCTTGAATCAAGAGTTGTTTTGCCGTTTTACTTTGGCATGCATGTGTGGGACCAACAAGGTTGTCTCCGCAAACTAGTGGGAAAACCCTCAAAGAACTGCAGCATCCCAACCGTGCTTCTACTTACGTCCACTTCGCCCTGGTCAATCACGTAAAAGTTGTCTCCTTCGTCGCCTGGAAGAGAGAAGGAAAGCGTGACTTCCACAATCTGCCTTCAAACTTGACTCGCTACGTAGACCTTCATGCAGGGGGTCCTCTGTCTACCACGTCGCTTACCTTGCGCTAACACTACGTAAGAGCAATTGATATCTGTATGAAATGTTTGACATCCACGCCTTCAAAAATGATCTGCATCGTTCTAAACCAGGCTGTGGACTCGGACTCGGGGACTCGGACTCGGTCGGACTCGGTCATTTTTGCCGGACCCGGTGCTGATTTTGACAGAGTCCACCGAGTCCGACAATAAAAAAATACGTTCAATTTTATTTTCATCGTGCTGCTGAGATTGCGCGTAGGAATACTGTCCACAGCCCTGCTTGCTTGTTATGAAGACAAACTTAGTAGTTGCGTGCGCGCCCGCGCCTGCCTGCGTGCGTGCACGGACAAGACCCACAATGCCCCGCGCGCAGCCAAGATGGAAGAACCCGGGAGGCGGGAGCAGCAAGAGAACAATGTTTTGCCTCTAGATTTGGGGGGGAAACGGAGCGTAAGTTACGATCAATGCGGCCACGTTGAGTTGCACTTAGGCTAATGTTTACATTATGTACCAACGTCAAGGTCGTCCTTATGTCACCCAGCTTATATCATTGATGTGTTTCGATAGTTGTGGGGTCGTCACTAATTATTTGTGTTTAGATAAATGTCTGAGCTATAATGGTGTAATTAATGATTAAAACTTGAAAGTATCTGTTTATTGTATTCGTTTATATGTTTAATAAAGACAAAGCCATCACAAAACTGTTGTAATTATTTAGATTTCGATCTAAATTAGCCTTGAATAAAGACTAAGCAGTCACATGAATTAACAGAAAAAAATGGACAGCCGGACTCGGACTCGTGGTCAAGAGGCCGGACTCGGACTCGGTGCAAAAATCCGACCGAGTCCACAGCCCTGTTCTAAACACAAGGTGCACTTCAAATATTTCAACTTTCTCAAAAAATGTGTGGAAATGGACCCGTTTAGTGACAATGTGCCCTGCCATTGGGCCGAAGAGTAGTCCAAAATATTTGTCAGTGACCACTTGATTCAGACGACAACACAGTGTGGCAACTCTGCTGTACTACTGGAGCAAAAATTAGACAGTTAGCACAGACACTTCAGGAAGTCTTCCCTTGTTTGAACGTAACTGAAGGCTCGCTCGCCAAGTCGAAATCGTGTGAAGCAGCCTGGGAGCTTGAAGCTGTCCAGTGCCCACGAGCCAAGACATGAGCTATGACATGGGCTGCGCGTACGGCGCATACCTCAGCCGATGGAGTGTGTACAATAATGGGGCTGGGCTGTCTGGAACGGAGGGGCCCGCAAAGTGGACCGGACTCCTCATTTCCAAATTAGGACTGCACCTTGCCTCGGAGGTGCCGGAGCTCCGGGAGTGACTGACTGACTGGGTGTTTTGTACACAGAGCTTTGCTTTCATGATCATGAAGACTTGCCAGCTGCTTGAGAGAGAGAGAGAGAATCCGCCGCTCCAAATGGGAGGCTTCATGACGCATTAGCTGCATTCTACGACTCTTCTATGCTCTCTCTTGCAGGGCCTCCACTGTCTTTGGATTCATTCTCCCTGTCTCGGACTCCCCGTGTGATTGCTGTTGATTCGTGTTTGGATTCGCCAGGCCCCGCCTCTTTTCTCCTTTCCGTGCCATCCAGTCAGAACAGTGTCTCGCCTCTGTAATTAGGCAGCGTCTATTCGGTTGCCCTGCCTGCTCATTGTTCTGTGTTGTTGTGTGTCGGTCTTGGTTCTTCGAGAACATGTTCCTTCTGTGCATTTTGGTTCACGGCAATGTCGTTGCTCACCGACACTAAAACTGTGCTACAATGACACAATGTGTATCAATTGCGGCCTCCAATACATACCTTGCTGGATGACGGTTTCCCCAGCGATGTGCGTGACGGGGAACATGGCGTCGAATATGTCACTGAATGGGAAAGAGAGTGCAGTCAGTATTGTTTGCAAAGAGCCGTCATCACTGTGTTCACTCTGCCTGCCATCTGAGGCCGGCGACTATCATGACGCTGGGACGGCCAGCCCAGAAAACCGCTCATGATCCTGGGTTGCTATGATGCGTGAAGCCCCGGCAGATTAAAGTTCCAATCCTGGGATGTGTCACGGCACGAGGAGGCTCAGGGTGCTTCCTCTCCTCCAGGCCAAATACATCAAGCTCATCAGCCGCGGCTTGGATGCAAAAGCAAAACGGAGGCATCTGAGCTTGACAGACTGCGGAGCCGAAGCACAGCCTTCTCCAAATGAGCTGCCATTCGGCTGACGTAAGGTCTCCCTCCCAACAGTGTTGAGCGGGCGACGAGTTCTGCGCTGTCTGTTCTCGCTGACTGCAAAGCTCCTTTCATTACACTCGGGCCTTTGTAGAACACCAACACGGATGCATCCAGAAGAACGGCTCGGTGAAAAGAAAAGTGATATTGCTATTCTAAATATAAGCGACTCCGTATGGCCAGCCCGGTGGTGTTTGTGTTGCCGACAAGAAATATTTGACGCTGGTGCGAATGCAGAATCAATTACGTTTGCTCTTTGGCTTTGGTGATCGTGTATACAAACAGGACGCTGTCAAAAAAAACACGGGAGGAAAGGGAGCAGCCTTCTATGGCGCACAAAACATTTGCTCAGAGTCGATGTAGGTCAAAGTCTGCGGCTTCATGGCATGCATTTGAAAAAAGGAAAGACAAATGAGACGTAGGATCGGTTGTAGAAAAGAGAAAGCAGTTCGCATCTTGTAAAGCAATGCGGTTGTGCCATACAAAAGAAGCGCAGGCAAAGTGGAGATCATCAGACAAGTCACATGCCGTTGTCGCTGGAACTCATCATGCTAACATAGACCAAGCCGATGGCATGTGTACAACAGGCGGCTGTCGGCCAAGTCCCGTCTTTCGGGAGGGCGCTCCGCCTGCGAGCGGTCGCCTCGGCCGCTCAAGGCGTCTTGTCCTGGTGAATGGCTGTCACTGCACGGCAAGACATTGCATTCGCGCATGAGCTGAACTGCGCACTCTTGCTCCTGCTTTACTGTTCTGTGAGCTGAGATGGACAAGTCACTCTGTTGTGAAACCAAAAGAAAATGTGGATACCAAACGCCGCAGAGGGTACGCAGGGGGACAAAAGTTTCCATTCGTGTGACTGATAGGAGCAAATGACGGAGGGCGCATTCTGCACTCGGAACAGGGTGCCGGGGGAGGTGGTGACGGTGGCGACGGTGGCAGCGCCTCACTCGGGCCGGCAGGTCTCCTGTGGAGCATGACCCCATCGCCATTGTGGCTTTGTCCTGCCGCCATAATGGCGGGGGGAAGCAAAGAAAGAGAAAAGCGCGGGGAAAGGGGGGCGGGGGTTTCCGGCCACTCCACGAAGCACGTTAAAAAAAGCTCTCAGGAGGAACGGCCGGCCGAGGACGACAAATGCAAAGTGCACGCAAATAAAAAGCCGCTCCAGTGTTGGAGGTGGCAAACCGCCAGCTCAAAATCGATACAAATGGGAGAGGCAGTCAAACATCCTCCGCTCTCCCTGGCACGCAGACAGACAAACTAACTCCTCCAAAACGGTGGCGCCAGCTGACAAGGACTCATCGAGAGAATCAGCTGAGACGCGAAACGAGGCACCATTGGCGTGGCGGGCCTACCGTGCGACTTTTGGGAACGCGGGAGGAAAACCATCCCGAGAACATGGGAAGGCTGCAAGAGACAGCGGCACGCATGCTGAGAGGCCCATTTGCTCGTTAGATGAGAACTAACACGTGTTTTGCTCCAGAGAAACACTTAGACGAGCATCGGAGCCCCAAGTGAACGGCTTGGGCCTGTTGTGGCTCACTCTTGTTTTGATGCCCGCTACGGCATGCATGGCCAATGCGGCCGCTGTACTTTTGCTGCTGCGACTTTTCCGTCGCTTCATGATTTATTGACTGTTGTTACAATACGGGTACACATTGAGTGCGCGGACCCGAGATGTTCCCTGTCTGTCAGCGGGCACTGGTGGAGAAGGAGCAAAGGTCAGGCTTTAGGGGTGAGAGGTCAACGCACGGCTCACTTCATCAGCTCAGCTTGTTAATTAGGGGATTTAAGTGGACGGGATGACGAAAGGCCCGAGCTTTGAGAATTCCTTTCTCTGCTACTGAAACAGTTGAAATCTCGCTTGTCACGTGGAGTACAGTAAACAAAATTGTTTCTGTACTGTCAGTTACTTAGCACTCAAAAGAAACCATTTGCAAACATTTTTGAAAAAGAATCCATGGTTTGTTGCGCCCTCATCGAAATCTCTTTTCACCAGCGGGACATGACAAAAGCGGCTGCAAAGAGCGCCATGACAAGGGTCCATGTTGACTAGAAGGGCAACCTGCTGGCCCTCAACAATCCCCACAAGATCTTGTGTTGGACGTCGGCAGCAAACGGACACGCTTTCATGGAGTATGCGGCGACGGCGTCCGCGCATTTTCTGCCCCGCCGCATAATGGGCCGCATTTCTTTTTTCAGACTGTCCCGATCCATCACATGTACTGACAATCAGAGGAGAGACCTCAATTGCCACACAGCAAAATCAAAAGTGTTAGATTTTCAGTGTTGGAGTTATTAATAGAAATCAATTCAACTATTGTTTGTGTTATTTTAACTCTAAAGTGATTCAGAGAGTCAATCATCATACACTCTGGAGTGTTGATTTTATAATTTTCACTCCATAGCAAGTGTTAGTGGCCAGTACTTTTCCCAGAAGTCCACGGGTGTACATTTAAAGCGGAAAAGCAACAACCTTGAAGAAGAAAGAATATCTTCGCTCTTTCTCCCCTGCATCAACTTGAGGTGAGCAATAAATCTTGATTGATATGTGACCTATCATATGTCTAACAGTTACAACGTAAGCAGAAAGGATTATTTATTTATGTTGGCAGCTAATACTAAATTTATTTGCCGATTAGCAAGCGTTAAGGTCCCACTTCCTGCCTCTCCAAGTCGGGACTTGTGTCAAGACTCAAAAAGCTAAAAGTTCATTCTGCCTCGTTTTTTGAGCATGTAAAAATAAACCATTCTCCCGACGATGTATGTTTGAGAGAGTACAGTCATGTATGTATGTATTATGTTCTGTTATGTATTATTTGTTTGCTCGTATGGCAAGCAAATCTATTGCTGGTTGTCATTTGTAGTTATCAACTGCTCCTTTTTTTTCCTTTTCATGAATAAAAAACACGCTGACTTGGGAACACTGGACCAAGTGACTGAAGTTGCTGCCCCCGCGATCCGAGTTCGGGTAAGCAGTGGAAAATTAAAAAAGGAAAATCCATCCATCTTCTTCCACTTATCCGGGGTCGGGCCGGGGGGGCAGCAGCTTTAGGAGGGACTCCCAGACTTCCCCGGCATCTGAGAGACATAGTCTCTCCAGCGCGTCCTGGGTCGTCCCCGAGGTCTCCTACATACGGGACATGCCCAGAACACCTCCCCAGGGAGGCGTCCAGGAGGCATCCTGACGAGATGCCCGAGCCACCTCATCTGACTCCTCTCAACGTGGACACAAAAGAAAAAAAAGGAAAATAACACAAAAAAATATATACACTTGTAAAATAAAACTAAAATATCATGTGTCTATGTGTTGCAGATTGGAGTCAGTGTGCAGACCTTCCTTGAGGGACAGACATTCCTTCTGTGCTGGGAGCAGAAGAACGTTTGTCATTGTTGACCCATTGATGGGATGTATTATTGTCAAGTCAATGCAGGGAAAATGTTGAATACATTATTTTACTCACCACAAATGTGTGTGTGTTTTTTTTTTAATAGAATGTATGTTGTAGAGCAGCGGTGCCCAATCCGTCGATCGTGATCTAGCGGTCGATCTCGAAGGAACTGTGGGTAGATCGCATGACTTTAAAAAGTAGGGGATCCATCGCCACTATGGCATTTGTCTTTTGATTGACATACAGTGTAGCCAATTAGACGTCTGAATTTTTGACACTTTACGCATGCTCGTTAATCCGCGCTAACTTGTTTGTTTACCTTGCTGTGTAGCGAGCCTCCAATTTATTTAAATTAAATACAACAAAGGGTATAAAATGTTCAGGGCTCGTGAGCAGTTCTGGAGATTACTAACAGAGGAGAAATAGCCAAATGTGCTACCACCCTGACTGCATTATCCGGTTCCACCTATTCTTGCGAATCAGCCTTTTCCCATATGACGATTATTACATCCAAATACCGTTCTACCATGACTGATGATCATCTGGATTCTGGAAGTATGCTTGAAACTGGCTATCAGAAACTACTGTCCGGACTATTCTGCCTTGGCTGACGCCATTCAGTGCGAGTCATCAGAGTAAGGTAAGGGCAAAGAATGTACAATGTGATTTGTATTGTACAATGTGGGTTCATGCAGTTACGCAAGACACACCACTATATATTGTAGATGACTTTCAAATTCAATTAAAAAAATACTTTATTTATCCTAAAAGTGAAAAAGGAAAGAAAGATTACACAATATTACATAGTAATGATAATAACTTAATGATAATATAGAATAATTAAATTTATGTTTTGCATTTTTATTGTAGGTAGATCCTTTTGACTTGGTCATCTTAGTGTGTGGGAAAGAATTGGGAGTTTAAATTGACTGACTGCAGTAATTTTTGCCTCTTTACACGAGTTAAATATTTAGCAACTGGTTTTGAGTGTTAAATATAACACTAAATGGTGTAATAATTTAACACTACACATTAATGTAGTGTAAAATCAGCACTGACCAGTTGTTGACCAGTGTTAAATTTCAACTACCACCAGAGTTGTTTTAACTTCCACTTAAATAACACTTTTAAAAGTGTTGTTTTAAATATATTTAGTGTGGACCAATATAGACAATTTTGAATTGTTAAAATTCAACTCCATAGGTGTTGAAATAACTGCTGATTTTGCTGTGCAGCTGATCAAAGACTGGAATAATTGCGCTTTGGTTTTCGCGTCGGCCTTTTCCTCTCGTAACTGATTATCCCCGTCAGTGAAACTCGATTCCCTTCCGGCTGCAAGTCTTGCCTGCCAACCACCTTTAGATAGTTTTTTTTCCAGCACCCCCTTCCTTTCCTGAGGGGGGGGGGGGTAAAGGAAAACAGCATAGCAGGAAAGCTGATTAAAACAGGAGCAATAAAGGCAGGTCATCCAACTATGAAGAACGATGTCCATGCAGTGCCGCTTAACAGGTTGCCATCACGCCCAACAACACAACACCCCCTGATCTGTGCGTGTCTAATCGGCGACCACCACACTTGTAAGGCAGGAAACAGTGGCACACAGTGACCACACACTGCTCGCAAGGTGCAACATCTTCCGTTTGAAACGCTGCTGAACACCAATGAAGTACATACCTTCTCTCATTGTCATCCAGATGAGCAAAGAGAACATTCTTAGAGATGGCCTTTGCCAAGGCGGTCATTGTTTTGTAGTCCTTTGGGATCACCTGTTAAGGCAAACATGAGAACATACTATGAAGAAAAAGTTCAAGATGCAGTTTTTTCAGAAGAAATATAGGCAAAGTCATGTTGCCCCTTAAAAATGGGATGAGGCTTGTGAAGTTTGACAGTTTGCGTTGAAGTTGGGCATTTGGATTGGCACCAAAATGGCCGCTCAAGCGCCAAATGCAGAGCGCCATTTTGTCTCGCCCGCTTTGCAGGCTCACCTTGCGCACGTAGCTGACCGCATCCTCTTCGGTGTAGACTTCAGCGCTCACCCCTCCGCGGCGGCGGCGGGCCTTGACGACAGGGTTGGGCGGCGGCGGAGAAACCTCGTCGTCGTGCGAGTCCGACTGGCTGTTAGATTTCTGCCGAGCCATCACCTGCTTGCATTCTTCCTGGAAAAAGACAACAGTAAACGGCGTCACGGTGAGGGAGGGTGCAAGAAATGCGGGGCAGGGCAAACAGGAAGCTCCCTCACGGTTGTCAAGTAATATTTGATGATGGACATTCCCGATCAGGACATTCAACACTTTGTACGTAGATTTTTGTTTTGAGCAAATGGCCCGGCAATCGCCGATTGGGAGGAGCCCCCGCTTACGGCTCCTTCGAGAGGGACTAGGATGACTCTCTTGATCTGTGTTCACAAGACTGACTGCCCCTTTGCCCAGTGCAACGCTTGGACACAGTCATCTTTGTGTGCCGACCGCATAGTAGGACAAGTCAGCTATCTCTGTGGTTGGGACCCGAGTGGAGAAAACCAGCTGATTGGAACAAGTTCACCGCGTGTGCTTGAGGGATCGTTCACATGCTTTGTTCAGCTAGAGAGAAAACCATGAGCAAAAATGGAAGAAAGGCACTTTTGGGGTAAAGTCATGTGACAAGGCCACAAGCTATTTGGACACACGTCTTGCGTGATCGCAGTCATCTCATGATGCACTCACGGGCAAAAGATAAAGTGGAGCATTTCAGAAAGCATTTCAAACAACAACGGGTCTTTGGTGATGAGGGAAAGCCCTCAATGGCGTCTCCCCCGGAAGGAGCGCATTCAAAAGAACACCGTGACCCTTGACATTGCCAGCCGCACCTTGTATCGTTATCAGGAAATCCTACATCTCAGAATATTTTCTTACCTATCATTGTGTCATTGAAGATTGATTCATGAGCTTTACTTTGGCTACAATTGGAGGCAGGCAAATATGATTAACCTGCAACCTTCGGATGATGTTTGAATCAAATGAGCACATCTGAGATTGCTTAATCATTTGTCCAAAATAACACCCAGGTGTGCGGACTGAGCAATAGTATCGTTTTTTTAACAAAACGGGATGTTTGCCAAAGTGTGACTTGGGAGGTTTGCGCCTGAAGCCAGCTATTTGTGTACCATTTGTACCATGTCCCAAAAAATGCTAATTTGTACGGGAAAGAATGATTTATTTCTTTGCTAAATCCCGAGCCCATACGTGTCGACCGATCTCAAAATGGCGCAATGGCGTCAAGTGAGCAAAGCGAGCAATAGCATGACGTGGGGACGGTACACACGCGCAACTCGCACTGATGGTCAAACGACAGCAATGGGAGTGACACACGGCCTGACATTGCGAGACACGCGACGCTTTCTTCTCCGTTCGGTCACCAACCTTCTCCAGCTTTTCAAAATGCTCCCGCAGGAACTTCATGGGCCGCTCGGGCTTAGCGATGCACAGGTTCACAATGCACTCTTTGAGGATCTGCTGGATGTTGTGCTTCTGCACAAAAATTTCGCAGCCCTTCAAACTCTCGTCTTCGTCCAGAGTGGAGGAGGAGGAGGTGGCCATCTTAACTTTTATCTCTGTGGTAGAAAACAGGGTGGACCGTAAGAGGAGGGGAGGGGAAAGTAAGCTAACCGAATGGAAACAGCCGGGGGATACGACACGACTGCCAAGCTGGAGGGGACACCAAAATAGAATTTGCCCACTTTTCTGGTGTTTTCAACGAAAGGAATATCCCCTCCGTTTAGCAAAGCTGCACTTAAAACCAATCAATGGGTGTGCTGAAGCCCAGTAGTCTTCTATTTCTCTGCATTATGTCTTTTGAGCCTGCGTCACTAGTTGCTGTGTGCCCCAAGTCTTATGGTGCGTGTTTCTTTATTTTATGCACTACATGCACGACTAATGGAAATGAGCTTTCTGCTAACGTTGCTGCACATGATACTGGTTTATGTATGTGCAGAAGCTTAATCATAAATTTCAAAATAAATACTAAATTGCATGGCACGGTGTAGCAGCATGCTAAGCCAGGGCAGGTGAATGCTCACGCGAGGATCAGAAGAAAGAAATCACACATACGTAGTCCAATTCTGCATAATGACGCAGGCTGATGTTGCTGGAAATGACTGCGGGCAAGCTCTACCCCCGACCAAAAAAAATAAAACAAAAAAGAGGCTGCCCCTTTCGTTCTACACGCACACACACGCATACACGCACACACGCACGCGCGCGCGCGCACACACACGCACACACACAATGCACGCAGTGACGTACTCGCTGCATGCTCCTACCGCTAAATCCAGGGGAAGGATACTCGAATGATAAATAGCGGGTCGGGCGGCTGGCGGGGTACCACTGATGCTGTTCGAGCTCGGATGCTCGGATGCTGCTGCTGCTGCCGCCGCCGCCGCTGCTGATGCTGCTGCCCGTTCTCCTCCTTCTGATGCGCTCTGCGTCAATGCCGATGACGTCAACCCTACCGTCTCTGTCGCAAGGGCGATCTCGAGCCTCTCGGCCTGTTTAAAGGGAACGTCCCACGTTCCCTTAATTAGAACAGTGGGTTCTCACTTTTTAGAGGAAGTACCACGGGAAAAATACTTAGTAAAATAGAAGATTGCGATTATGCACAGATTGTACAATACCGCTGCACTTGAAAATAGAAATATACAAAACTAAAACATAGATAATGATGAAGTTCAAATGTTTTGCAAATAAAGTTAAATGAAAACTATAGCTGAATAAATGTTTGAAGAAATGCTTTTAATGCATTTCTGGGTAATGAATTCGATTATTCTTTCCTTTTCTCTACAATTTTGTCGGGTGTACTAGTTTTGCCGTGGTTTGGTATGGATTGGGTCTGTCATTGTAATTATTAGGGTTGTTGTACGGAACACTGTTCGAACATTTGGCGTTTCTGAATAAAGTTTTACAGTGTTGAAGCGGTGATGAGCAAAGCAGGAAGCGGCCGTTTGTTTGGTTGTCATAACGACCACAGCTAAGATGGCGGCCACGGCTTCGAATGACGAGCACGTTTCTGCGGAAGTTTTGCGAAGACTCGCCCGGCATTTAAACTGTCTTGGCGAAGACAACAAGTCGACGAGGAAGAGAGCCCTGGAGTCCATCAAGAGAGAGACGGTGGACAAAAAGCTGTCGGGCGTCGTCTTCCAGGAGCTTTTCTCAGCCCTCCTCAAGCCTCTCCTCAAGTGTCTGTCCGATCCGATGGAAAGATGTAGAGAAATCGCCATTTTGCTCATAAGCGACTTTATTCGCTGCGTCCCCGAACCGCAGGAGTCGTTGCCTTATCTCATGCCTTGCTTGGCCCAGCGGTTCGGGGAGAAGGAGACTCTGGAGCCGGCGGAGGAGCTGCGCTTGTCCGCTGTGGAGATGTTGACTCTGACGGTGGACGTGTGTGGAAAGCAGCTGGCGCCTTATCTGAACGAAATGATCGACATATTGCAGAGAACACTGGTCGACCCTTTTCCCGACGTCAAAAGGGAAAGCTGCAGATGCACCGTTAACTTTGCCAAGTGTGTGCCAGGTTAGTCAAACTTTGGCTAATGAGCTAATGCTACAACCTACAAAAATTAGCGGTTGTTTGGCAGCGAGCGAGTGAGCGACGTTTCGAGAAAGGTCAAATGCAAAATGATGAGCCGATGCATCTAGCTTCACTGATGCTGTCATCAGTGTTATAAATGCAGGTTTTGATCAAATGCCGAAATCAGTGGACGATAATCACCCAGACTGGGAAGATACGTCTTCAACCGCCTGCCTCCCCGTTTGCCCCCATTCCAATGTGCAAGATGAAGATTTTTAAACCATTTTCCTTATTGTGTCTCCTTGTTAAGAGAAAGCCTTAACCGGTTGCGTCCATGTTGGCCTCCGCAGAGCATTTCCACATGCAGGCTGAGAGTCTAGTGAAGCCGCTCATGCAGACGATCGCTCATCAGCACTCCAAGGTGCGGGTGTCTGTCATCGAGGCTACCGGGGCGGTCGTTCAGTATGGCACTGGGAAAAACGTGGACGACGTCTTGTCTCACCTGGCGCAGAGGCTGTTTGATGACTCGCCGCAGGTTGTGGGCTATTTTTGTTTACTCTCTTTGCTACTACATGAACCCGATTGAGCTTTTTCCCCTTGGTGCAGGTGAGGAAAGCAGTAACTTTGGTGGTCGGTGATTGGCTGCTCAAATTAATGGACAGGTACTCCTACTTCCACAAACTCATTCCTCTCCTGCTGAGCGGTCTTACGGATGAGATTCCCGAAATAAGGTAGGTTACCGGCCTTGTGTCAGGCAATCGGGCACTCGTGTCTGTTTTGACGCTTTAGTTAATGTTTTACAAATGGATCCTATCAGCGTGAGTTGCGTGTGTTTCACTTTGAACTCCAATTATTGCAGTGTGACTGTGTTACAACTGTAACATTTTCTCGGTGAAATGGATTCATGGAGAAAAGCTGTCGTCGCAGGCCTCTGTAATAAGCCCGGATTTTTTCTGCAGACTTTTGGCGGCTGATTTATGGCAGCGGGTCGGCGCTCAGTGGGAGAAGGAGAACGAGGACGACCTCAAAGACAAGATGGACTTTCTGCTCACCCCACCGCACTTTTACCCACTGGGAGGTCAGCCTCCCCGCATCGAAGGGGGGCGGGCAGGACATGTCTTTTTCTTTCTTGCCATCCTCATATTGGAAGGGCCTTCAAATGCGGGTGTCACACTCGAACACTGAGGGCCAAGTAGAAAAGGGGTCGTTGGATAACAGAGGAGTGCGGAGTGGCAAGATTTTAAAAGTGCCTTTAGTGGCAGCACTTTGCTGCCCTTTTTCCCACTGCTGCGAGTCAATTCTGCCAGATTGGCATATCAAAAAGCGATCCGTTTGGCCACATTATTTTAGGGGCTGTTGTTTTTCTGAACAAGTACCCCTCAGTGGTGACTGGTGCTGCTGTCTTTCTAGACTTGCGTCATGTTGCCTGTTGTTTGGCAGACTTCAGAAAGAGGACGTGTGTGCTTTCTCTCTCTCCTATCAGTGGAGCGTCCAGGTCTGGGCTGCAGAGAACTGGTAGCGAGGAACCTGTACAGACTGGTGCCGGCCATCGGCCACGACCTGAGCGACTGGCTGGTCGCCACCCGGGTCCGAACCTCGCGACTGCTGTCGGTGCTGCTGCTCCACGCCGAGGAGCACAGCACACAGCACCTCCAGTCTCTCTTGGTCCTCCTCTACCGGGCCTGCGCCGACTCTGAGAGGGACGTGGTCATCAGTGTGAGTTGGACACACATCTTGCCCCGTCTTTATAATAGTCGTCAAAAAGAATCTCCCAATTTCAATCTCCCAATTTCAATCTCCCGGACGTT
This sequence comes from Syngnathus typhle, assembly GCF_033458585.1. Taxonomy (NCBI): domain Eukaryota; kingdom Metazoa; phylum Chordata; class Actinopteri; order Syngnathiformes; family Syngnathidae; genus Syngnathus; species Syngnathus typhle. Next base: position 9,597,570 of record NC_083754.1, read on the forward strand.
AAGATGGCAAAAAAGATCTCATTTGATCAGAAAAAGCAGCATTTGAACCGGTGTGGGGGGAGGGGCTCGCCATGTGGTGGTAACGGATTTGCCACCCGTTGACTTCCTGTCGCTCTCCCCGCTAGTGCCTGGCCGCCGCTAAAGTGTTGGGTGCCTTCGTCCCACCCGAGGTCTTCCTCAAGCTGCTCCTGGATCACGTCGATGCCCCCCCTTCCTTGCATCCATGGTCCGCCCTCATGGTGCTGCGCGGCATGCTGGGAGGATGCCCCAAAACTCTCCTGAGACCGCACCTCCGGCGAATTGCCGACACGCTGGCCCAACCTGACGTCTGCCAGGAATATCAACAGGTGGGAGCGCTCGGCACCAGATCCGCTTCAACTCAATTGGTTCGAGCGCACACCCGTAACAAGCGTTTGATTGTCCACCTTGCTAACCTGCTGCGCAGGCTCTTCGGATAGCAGCTGTTTCCCATTTGCTGATTTTGGCGGTGTCATAGAAGATCGTTGTCCGCAGCCGCTGCTGACGCTTATTTTGGGCACTGGATTTCTTCCCCCGACTCACTCCTTCCTACCAGTGCAAATATGCTTTGTGATAAGACGCTTGGTCGGCAAAGGCGCGGCGGCCTTCAATAGCGCCTCTATGTGCGGCCAGTTCAGCGGGTGCGCTGTTGAGGAAATCTGAAACCAAACAAACAGATGGGCTGGCAAAAGCGGATGACTACATGTCATTGGTCAAATCAAATGCTGCACGTCTGTGATCGTCGTGTTTGTGCTCACAACCAGAAGGTGGAAAAAAAAAAAGACAAATAAGGCTGCATTGGTTGCTTGTCTTCAAATAACGCACACAACTGCTGGAAAAAGGAGAGGCCACAGTCTGACAAGATCCTGCACAAAATTTGAAAGGCCAGATTTTGGGCATGCCAAAGTGGTGTACAGGAATAGGAATAGCTGGCAAGTGCTCTCTGACGCCAATCACCCGCATTCTTCATGTAGGTCTGTGTGTGTGTGTGTGTGTGGGGGGGGGGGGGGGGGGATGGGGTGCAACACAAAGGCTCTTTCATAGAAAGAAAAACATCGGAAAAATGGGAAAAGTTGCCCCACATGTCTCAATTCTTTTCATTTGAGCAAGGTCCGTGGGGCAGGGATGTCCTCCTGCAACGCTGCCCTGCACGCAGGAAAGCGGGAACCTGAGTGCGAGGCTGTTTATTTTCCCGTCACCATAGCAATCTGAGCAGCTTTTGGGGCCGTGTTCCCAAGTGGTGTGCTGGTGTAATTGAAATTGCCTCAAATGTATTTCTAATTTCTAATGATTATCCGCAACATTTGACCATTGGCACTATTCTTGGGATTTTTGACCTGAGTAAAATAATCTACTTCACAACGGTCCATGAAAATATCTTGCATAAAAATTGGCATGGAATCAATGTTTGTCAATAAAGACATGGAATGCAAAAGCTCAAGACAGTGATTTGCATCTCCCGGACTCCTTTGTCCAGATTGCCTACTTGGAGCAATTGCTGGCCTGCGTGGACACGCTACTGCACCAGTGTGGGTCCGACTGCCGCCCGATCACCCTGCAGCTGCTGCAGGTGCTGGTCACTGTCCAGAGCCTCTCTGCTGAGCCTGGCCTCTGCCAGAAGGTGAGAAAATGTCACCGCGCTTTGACTCCACAAGATGCCAAGCAGCCATTTGAGAAATGCGGCCATGCCAAACGCTATCATTACCCACTTAGCTGGGGGGCGCTTAAATTGCACCTTCTAGAAGAGAACTTTGAAATCCAGTCTTGGTGAAAGAGCGGGGGGCGGGGGTGGACAAAAAACAGATGTCATTCTGAGCAGGTGTGCGTCACCGGCAAAATTTGTGGGTCCGAAAATTTGCGAAATCAGTGCTAAATTTAAAATTTAAGTGATGGAAAACCAAAAACAAGTAAAAAAAAAAAGGCTTCAAGACCATGTCATTGACTGCCAAGCTTAACGTAAAGTGAAACTGATTGCAGAGCGCCAACTTTGGGTCTGTCTCCATGAAAATGAAAAACTTGTGTATCTACAGATTACTGAGTCACAGTAAAGGTCTCCCATGAGCACAAACGTCCGCCCGCCCCTGTTCGAGAGAGACACCTGAACAGACAGGAAGTGTGACAAACTGAGTCGGTCATTCGGTCGGCCGCCACAGAATTCACTGCGGCACTCGTTTACATTGCCGCGCTTGCTTAAATGGTCAACATAGAGCTTGGGAAGAATAACAAAGCGTGGGCGGGCCCGCACCCCCACGCCCCTCCCGGGGGAAAAGCAGAAGCCCTTTCCCAGCAAAGGGGCCAAGTTTTCCCATCAACACGTCTGACACCGCTGGTCTCCGAGGGACCATGGCAGGACTGATCAAGTCCCTTGCTCTGCCCTGAAGTCCATCTTTGCACTCCTTCCTCCCATTTGCTCCAAGATGAATTTTATTCATGTGTTGAAGTTGCTTCCCTTTAATATTTGTCATATCCTGTGTCTCTCTTCTCGTTTGTTTTTTGCGCTCGTCGTGTCGGATGCTTAACAATAGAAGATGTCCAAGAAGAATGGGATGGGTCTGATCAGAGCACACGCTGCAACACTGTTTTCCCATTCTTCTTGCACATCTTCTATTGTTAAGCACTCTCAATTACTTTCCGGCATGGGAATGGGACGAAATGTCTCGCATTCTGGCGTGAGGTGGCACGGTAGCAATTGACGAGCACTTCAGGAGAGGCAACTTTAGCTCTTTCCAGACAGTTTTTTTTTGGCGGGAAGGCCTTTAGTTTTTTCCAGGCACTGCCTGGCTATGGTAGATGCAAGTATTTAGTGGCTCTACCGGTTATTTTTTCCTGGGGGAGGGGGGTGTTAAAATTTAGTGCATCAGAAGAGGTATGCACCTGAAGGATGCCTTGTATATGTTACAAATTACCAATTCTCTACCGCTTGCTGGAAATGCGCTTCATGTATTAAAACACAAAGATATAGCTGTGAGATTTTTATTTATTTTTTCCTATCGAAAGCGAGGCGTTTATTTGACTGGATGCCGCATCGAACTGCTTGAGGTCGTGATGAAATCGAAATGTATTTATTACAACAAATAATTTAGTGCAAAACAAAACGAATGGAAAACAAGTAAGCCTTTGTGTTTATTTGAGAGAAGATGAGAACAGTTGAAGTCCAATTTCTGCTATTTTTTTTCTTCAACCGTGGGAACTCTGAAGTGAGATGAATCTCATGCATCCCCCTCAATTGATTGAATGCTCAAGTGTCAACTTGACTAGTCAGAGGTTACTTGATTCTCTCTATGTGTTCCTCAGGCCCTGGAGAGCGTCCAGCGGTTGTGTGAGGTCCAGGGCCTGGGCTCGGTGCCGGCGCTCTACAGGCAACACATGGGCCAGCTACTGGACTGGCTGTCCGCGTCTGTCAACAGCTGGTCCGCTTATTCGCCGCACCGACTCCAATTGCACATCGTCCTGGTGCAGTCAGGTGAGATGCCAGCAAGGTGGCCGCCGCGCAGTGAGAGGCACCGGTTGACAAACGTCTCCGCTATTTCTGTGCTGCCCTCGACTCTTCTTCAAATTGCTGGCAGGCAGCTTGAATGAGGAGATGTCCTGCTTGATTGGCCTTCCTTTAATGCACAGTACACGCTCCAAAATGACGGCTAAAAGAAGTTTCGGCCACCCGCTTGTCTTTGCTCCTTGAGCAAAGTGCAAACTCAGCCGCCGTTACACAGCCTCTCCCTTCACACGTTCCGGCAGGCAAATCTCCTCTGGGACGACAATCGGGACATCGGCCGTCTGCCGTCTGCCGAGCAGGGACTGCACGTGGCTAAAAATAGAAACATGCAAACATGAGTGGTTGGCGAGTTACCTGCGTCTTGATTGTCGGTCCGTGTGGGATAGACACAAGGACCTGAGGGCTCATTTCCTGCAAACGTGTGTGTCGTAGGTCCAGTTATTGGAGAGTTTGTGAGCCAGTTGATGATGCTTCTTCACACCTGCCTCCAGCCAGACAGAGACCAAGAGATGAGGATGAACGTCTTCATCATGCTCTCTAAGTTGCTGCTGGACGGAGGCAACACGCTGGACTCTCAGGGGTACGTTAGGCAGCACACGCAGAAAAGGGAGGGGCCAAAACGGGATTGCGACAAGGCGGACAACTGCCGGCTCGCGTCCCACCATCAGATCATTTTGGCCATCTCACACCTGGCCCGTGTCGACCTGCATCCGTACGCTCTCCAAGAGACGTACTCCCTCCCCGACATCATTAATTGGATCTTTGTAGCAAAAAAAGCAAAGGTTCCAAATGATGTTGTTGAACGTCTTGATTGCAGACTTTTCAGGGCTCAGTCTGAGAAGTTCCTGTGTGACGTGCTGCTTCCAAACCTGGTGTGGCGAGCCGGCCGTACTGCCGGAGCCCTACGGACCGCTGCCCTCAGCTGTCTACTTGCCTGGCTGCAGGGAGGAGGCGTCACGTCGCAACAAGTACACACACACATATTCATGATGGCGCCCGAGTCGTTTCACAAGTGCTGACCGATGCATGAAGGGGTGTAACCTATTCAGAGCTGCCATTAAGCCAGCTGGGTTGTTCCGCTGCCTCAGTGCAACAGCTTCACTTGTTTTTTTCTCACCGTTTCATCACACGCATTGCAAGGTGAGTTTGTTTGTTTCCAAATTGTTGCTCTTGCTGGCCGTTACGTTCAGCTGCTGCACGCGGAGGAGCAGCTGGTCCCGCAGGTGCTGTCATCTCTAGACGAGGACTCCCCGATGGGCCGGCTGCTGGCATGTCGCTCGCTGTGCGCCGTCCTCGGACTGGTGGGATCGTCTCTGGGCCAGGAGGCCCTCAACAAGATCTACCCCGGTACGTCCTGCCTGGCACACTTCCAATTGTGTTCAGGAGTTGAAGGAGCGCTTTGGTTTTTGCCTTCAACACTCTACCCGCACTTATGCTCGGGCGCTGCCATGCAACACAGAGCTGCTGAAGCGTCTAGACGACAGCAGCGAGGACGTGCGCGGCGAGGCCCTCCGTGCACTCGGCCTGTGGTTGTCCAGCCTGGGCGCAGAGTATGACACGGGACTGTGCGCTTCACACCTGCAGTTCCTCTTCCAGCAGCTCCTCTTGCACCTGGATGACCCTGACGGCGCTGTGAAAGACCAAGTGCTCGGTGAGCACGCCGCTCGCTTTGATTTCAAGGTGGAGCGGAAAGGACGGATCCCACGCCACGGCCATCACGCTGGGGATAGTAATGACGACGCACGCTTGTTTGCAGAGGTGCTGAAGACGGGCAGCTCGGTCCTTCCGGCGCTCCTCAAGAAGGAAGTGGAAGCTGCCAGGGACAACCACCGCACTTGCCACCACTGCGACCGTCTGCTACAGCACATCGATGCTATTCAGGCGCACGGTGGTAGCCGTTCCCCTCACTGACGGTCTGCTCGCTGATGGAACGCATTCTTATCATTGGACAACAGAGAGGCCTCGGCCGACTGTTCCGTTTTCCGAGCCTTTGCCTTCATCGGTCGTGGATTTTCGCCCCCAATAATTGTCCAATAAAAAGCATTGTGATGAGAATGTGTCTTGGCTGCTCGCTTGCTACGACCTTGTTACCGAGCTCACCATTATCCACAGTATTTACTGTGTGTCGCTCTCTGCTGTGATATCACGCAAGCTCAATCTCCTGCTCATGTCTTGTTTTTAAGCTTCTTCAACATGTTTTCAGTTCAAATTCACGGCTGCAAGTGGTCCAGAGTTCAACTCTTGTCACTCTGTTAGTGATTAACACATTATGCTAAATTCTTGTTACAAAGTTAGTAAAGCATCTGTCAGTGGATTTTCATTTTGCCTTCACCAGGAATAATGTCCTCACTCATGTGATTGTGGCAGTGTGATAGATTTGAATGCTGCGCGGCATGGAGGTGAAGCTAAGTGGAATAACAAACTTGAACATTGAGTTACAACCTCAGTTTGAATATTTTGAATCATCAAATAAATTAAACGTATGCATAATTGACAAAAGCAACAAGCAAATGTGTCAGGTCTAAGTACCATAAGACATTATTTTATACACTGAAAGAAGAGGAGAAGACAACCAGTATTCCTTTTGCTCGTGAGGAGAATTACGTAGAAGGCCCAGTTACAGTCCTCCACCAATTCTGGACTCCTCTTCCGCTATCTCCTCTTTGTATTTTGGGTTGCTCTGGTTACAAAAGGTGTTGCTACACTAAAGGGAGGGGAGATTGTGGCTGTAGTAACGCTGATTAGCTAACTAAAGGATGTTGTGTGGTGCGAGGCCTTGGCCGATTTGTGAACCCAGCAGTGCAGAGTCTGTCCTTGGTTGGGAGCCTCGTCCTGGGTAAATATGGGATAACCTATGTGCAACAAACTTCAACATGTATGTCTTTTCTGTAACACTTTATATCAAAGAAAACTGTCTCGGTCAACAACAATCTATAGTGCCTTGCAAAGGTATTCGGCCCCCCGAACCTTTCAACATTTCGCAACATTTCAGGCTTCAAACATGAAGATATAAAAGTTTAATTTTTGGTCAAGAATCAACAAGTGGGACACAATCGTGAAGTGGAACAAAATTTATTGGATAATTTAAACTTCTTTAACAAATAAAAAACTGAAAAGTGGGGCGTGCAATATTATTTGACCCCCTTGCGCTAATACTTTGTAGCGCCACTTTTTGCTGCAATTACAGCTGCAAGTCGCTTGGGGTATGTCTCTATCAGTTTTGCACATCGAGAGACTGGAATTCTTGCTAATTCTTCCTTGCAAAACAGCTCGAGCCCACTGAGGTTGGATGGAGAGCGTTTGTGAACAGCAGTCTTCAGCTCTTTCCACGGATTCTCGATTGGATTCAGGTCTGGACTTTGACTTGGCCATTCTAACATCCGGATACGTCTATTTGTGAACCATTCCATTGTAGATTTGGCTTTATGTTTTGGATCATTGTCCTGTTGGAAAATAAATCTCCGTCCCAGTCTCAGGTCTTTTGCAGACTCCAACAGGTTTTCTTCCAGAATGGTCCTGTATTTGGCTCCATCCATCTTCCCATCAATTTTAGCCATCTTCCATGTCCCTGCTGAAGAAAAGCAGGCCCAAACCATGATGCTGCCACCACCATGTTTGACAGTGGGGATGGTGTGTTCAGGGTGATGAGCTGTGTTGCTTTTACGCCAAACATATCGTTTTGCATTGTGGCCAAAAAGTTCGATTTTGGTTTCATCTGACCGGAGCACCTTCTTCCACATGTTTGATGTGTCTCCCAAGTGGCTTGTGGCAAACTTTAAACAAGACTTTTTATGGATATCTTTGAGAAATGGCTTTCTTCTTGCCACTCTTCCATAAAGGCCAGATTTGTGCAGTGCACGACTGATTGTTGTCCTATGGACAGACTCTCCCACCTCAGCTGCAGTTATCTGCAGTTCATCCAGAGTGATCACGGGCCTCTTGGCTGCATCTCTGATCAGTCTTCTCCTTGTTTGAGATGAAAGTTTGGAGGGACGGCCGGGTCTTGGTAGATTTGCAGGGGTCTGATAATCCTTCCATTTCAATATAATTGCTTGCACAGTGCTCCTTGAGATGTTTAAAGCTTGGGAAATCTTTTTGTATCCAAATCCGGCTTTAAACTTCTCCACAACAGTATCTCGGACCTGCCTGGTGTGTTCCTTTGTCTTGATGGTTCTCTCTGCGCATTAAACAGAACCCTGAGACTATCAAAGAACAGGTGCATTTATACGGAGACTTGATTACACACAGGTGCATTCTATTTATCATCATCAGTCATTTAGGACAACATTGGATCATTCAAAGAGCCTCACTGAACTTCTGGAGTGAGTTTGCTGCACTGAAAGTAAAGGGGCCGAATAATATTGCACGCCCCACTTTTCAGTTTTGTATTTGTTAAAAAAGTTTAAATTATCCAATAAATTTCGTTCCACTTCACGATTGTGTCCCACTTGTTGATTCTTGACAAAAAATTTAACTTTTATATCTTTATGTTTGAAGCCTGAAATGTCGCAAAATGTTGAAAGTTTCAAGGGGGCCGAATACTTTCGCAAGGCACTGTATGAATAGAAACTACAAGGTTTCAAAGAGAAAGAACGTCTCTCGAACTAAACAAAGAACAACGGTGTTCTGTTCATAACTAGTGAGGGCCTCTCACAGATAAGAAAAGGAGTCTAAGATCTTTGTTTAAGCAAACATATGAGGCCTCCGGTTCAGGCCGACCAGCGCTTCTGCAAATACAATTATTCCAACAAAATATAAAATAGCATTTAAAAAATGTGGCTATTTTTCTCCTGTTGGCCCTTGAGAAGCATCGAGCCGTTGCACGGCTGTCTTTTTTGAAGCGCTTCAATCTGTTTTCATTTTCAACCTCGGGCTGCACTTTGGATCACTACAAGAGGTCGATGCCGTCACTCTGTGTGGTTAAAGATTACACGTGGCGATTAACTCTGTGCACAGTTTTGGCCTGAAGTGCTGACGTTTCTCTCACTGTCAGTGTTGCCGTGGCTGGAAGTAATGTCCTCGCTCCTTGCACTCCGCTCTTTTTCGCAATGCACTACCAGTGTCAAATTTGTGGATGGACTTGAACGCAGAGTGGTGTGGATGTCGAGCTGGCTCCAGTGGGGTCGGTAAGTTGGGGGCTCGCCCTTGTTCTTTCCAAAATTGTCTTCCAGGGATTTTTCAGAAGAGCTCATTTAGGCCGATTCATGCAAGGATCGTAATAAATTGTTTCTATTAAATTTTTTTTTTTTTTTTTTTAAATGACCTATAAAATAAAAATCTTTTTAATAGTTTTGTTTTAATAACCATAAGGCTTTTATTTTAACATGGTGAAAACACTGGATACTTGTAGTCTCGGGATATACTTGTATGCTGATTGCATGGCATCAACTCTTGTTTTTGACCAAACAGGATAAGGAAATGCCTTTTTTTCCCTTAAATTACTGTTCATTCTTTAAAAAGTGACTATGTATTGTAAGGCTCTTTTTTTTCTTTTAAAAAATTACGTTGTATAGTAAGACTTTTTCTTTAAAAAATATTACCTTGTATAGTAAGGCTTTTTTTCTTTAAAGAAATCCTTATAAAAGCCTTTGTTCGGCTTCGTTTTTTCTTAAAAATATGACCATGGATAGAAATGCTTTTTATGTTGTAAAAAATAAAAAAAATTCAAATGACCATAAGGCTTTTGTTTTAATGAGAACTCTGGATACTTGTCGTTTAGGGGTACACTTGCCTGACATATGCAGTCTGCGTAAGATCAAATCTTGCTTTGACCAACCAGGGTAGAGAAATGCCTTTTTTCTTATAAAAATTACTTTTTTTTTTTTGAAGAAAATGACCACGGATAGGAAGGCTTTTTTTTCTAACAAAAATGACCATGTATAGTAAGGCTTTTATTTTAATTTAAAAAAAAAGACCATTCATGGTAAGGCTTGTAATTGAGATGACCAATTTTGAAACCCTACCCTAGTTTCAAACCCTACTTTGAAACCCTAAAAATGCCCATGTACCATCCAAATGATTCCAAATCACTACTGCAATTTTCTTCACGTACTGATGGTTGGCTAATCAGATGATGCGTGTGCACCGAACGTGGTTCCAATCGCTGACTCCAGGCGGCGTTGCTTTAATGTGCGTAGGCGGCTGCACGTGGACCGTCCTCCGTGTCGACCGTCTCTGAGCAGCAGCTACGTGCACGGCACGTCAGCCGTCTCGCTGCTCTCCCTGACGATGGGACAGTGCCTGGAGGCCGCCGCCCGACGCTGGCCGCAGCGTGAAGCCGTAGTCTTCCTGCAGGACGGCATCAGGAAAACCTTTGAGCACTTCCAGCAGGACGTACGTACGTCTGTCCGAACCTTTTGTGACATTGACGTCAGATGTCATACACTGAAATCTGAACTGTCGTCAACTCCTTTTTTCATGTGGATGGGCGGGGGAGCGTCCTGTGTGTGTCTATCCTCACAACTAAGCTGGAAAAGTAAAAAAACAAAATAACACATTGTTTCGTATTTCCTGCTTTAAAGGTTGCACATTGAATCTGTATTCAATTGAGCTATTATTGTGCTTACAAACGGGAGGGACTTATGCAGCGTGATGTTTTGCAGGTGGACCAGGTGGCTGCGGGGCTCCTGGCTCTGGGCCTGCATCCAGGCGACCGTCTGGGCCTTTGGGGACCAAACACATACGAATGGATCCTCTTCCAGTATGCTTCGGCCAAGGCGGGAATCATTCAGGTCGGCCCGAGAGGATGACAACTGAGCTCACATTTGCGCTTGTTACCTCTGGCGAGGAGGCTCGGCGCGTTGCGACTCGCTCGCGAGCTCGTTCGCTAGCTAGCTCTATGTGTTTCCGATCTCAATGCAAATTTGCAACTTTCAGCATTAGCGGACAGCGGTTACCACTTCACGAGAACGTAGCGTGGCGTGGGAATTTCATGGGCAAACTGCTTGATGATGTTTTTGAAAGGGCCTAAAACCATCGTGAACAAACGCAGAGTTCTGGCTTCATTCATGAACTGCAATTGCTACCTAGTAGACAATGCGGGTGGGTGTCCTCGATGTTGTGGCCTCACTTTTTTCCCGGCCGACTGGCAGGTGTCCTTAAACCCGGCCTATCAGCTCAAGGAAGTGGAGTTCACGCTCAGAAAGGTTCTCGTTGTCCCCTTTTTTTCGTACATGTTGAAGTGTCACACGAGTGAGTAACTTGGCGGTCACGTTGCGCTCCAGGTGCAGTGCAAAGCGCTGGTTTGTCCCAGCAGCTTTAAGATGCAAAAGTTCTGCGACGTGCTGCGGCAGATCTGCCCGGAGCTCAGCACGTCACCGCCAGGAGCCATGCGCAGCGCCAGGTAGCCTAAAAGTCACACATGTTGCCGTCGAATTCATTGCTTATGTTTGGGTTACCCGCAGACTGAGACACGCGTGAGAATAAAAGTTAGAGCATAATCCTGTAAGGTTGCCGGACCTGCGTGTGGTGATCGTGACGGACAGGCGCGAGGCAGGCGCACTGCACCCGGATGACGTTTTCCAAGCGGCTGAGAGTTGTCACCAGCGCCGGCTAAGCGAGCTTCACGGCAAGTTGTCGTGCGACGATGCCATCAATATTCAGTTCACCTCTGTGAGAACGGCCGCCCGCCCACGTTTATTGGGCTCACTGCCTCCGCGTGACTTCGCCTCCCCTTGTCTTTCAGGGCACCACCGGCGACCCCAAGGGAGTCACCCTGTCCCATCACAACGTGGTCAACAACGGCTACTTTGTGGGGCTCCGAGCCGGCTATGACTGGAGGGTGAGCGCCACCCCGCCAAACATCCAGCGAGCAACAACTGGCTCAAGATGGACCGTTGCACCGACCGACCCGTGCGGCATTTTGCATTTAGCCTCAGGTGCGGGTATGCATGCAGGTGCCCATGTACCACTGCTTTGGTTCGGTGTTGGGAGGTGTGTGCATGGCTGTGCACGGCATCACGCTAGTCTTTCCCGCCGCCACCCATGACAGCCGAGCCCACCTGGAGGCCATTCACAAGGAAAAGTACCAGACGGTGTCTCCTCTTTGTCTCATTCATGCGCCGTAAAGGCAGCAAGATGTGCGCGGCAACGTACTGACAGCGACATTCTTTGTCAGTTTTTGCGACTTCTTTCTTTGAAGGTGCAATTTCGTCTATGGCACTCCCACCATGTTCACAGACCTGCTGGGGCAGCCTGATCTGGAAAAGTACGATTTGTCCTCAATGGAAGGCGGTAAGACGAGCTGCGACCGCTAGTTGACAAAATTCCAACGTTGCGGCATTGGTAGTAATTTCATATGTTGATACGCAATGGCGCTGGAGGCATCATGGCGGCATCGCCGTGCGCCCCGGAGCTCGTGGCCAACGTCAGGGCCAAGCTGAACATGAAAGAAATCATGGTGAGCCGCCACATTCGGAGGTACAACCGCAG